>NC_043006.1:46813521-46820713 GCF_006345805.1 Octopus sinensis
CTTATCTCCTTCCTGCATTCTATACAATTTTCTCCTGGCCTTTCTCTCATTCTAAATTCTGGTTCTTATTTTCCAACTCAAGATACAAAAATACACATAATTTCACGTCATATCTCTGCATCAGTCTCTCTCTTGAAATGCAAAGTTTAGTTTTCTCTCCCTATTCACCTAATTACTTGCCTAACTATATATATATATATATATATATATATATATATATCATTCTGTCTATCTCTATATCTATCTATCTATCAAACAATTTACCTATTTATCCATCAGCCCTTATGCATAACTAAGTACATTTATATACGCTCTATTATAGGCGTATGTGTGTGTGTGTGTATGGGTGTGTGTGAGCGTGTGTGTGTGTGTGTGTGTGTGTGTGTGTGTGTGTGTGCAAATCAAAATACATGAACATAAACATGTATCTTTATACGTGTGTATGTATATGCACCTATATCTATTTATTTACCTTCCTCCCTCACTCTCTTTCACCGTATATACACACATTCAGAAACACACACACACATACACAAACACTTATCTATGTCTTTTCATATATATATAAACCAGCAACTTTCATATTCTCCTTTCTTTCTCTTCTACAGACACCTTCTCTCTTTATGTATCTCTGTCTCCCACACTCGCCTCTCTCAGACTGTCTCTCTCCCTCGTTGTTTCTATCTGTCTTTAATACAACCTCTCGTTCTTCTATGTTGGCTTCTTACCTTAAATGATCATTAATACAGCAATGTGTTTTCTTACAATTGTTATAGACGTAAGTCAGTTGATCTGCTGTATTGAGTTTAGACGTGAGGAGCTGGCGTACGTTCAGAAATTTCGTCTGCATTATTCACCTTTAACACAACAGATATCTTATAGAAACTCTAGGGTTAAGCAAAGGTCATCTGTGTTTTGTTTGCAGTGATGGTTTAAGGTGAAACATCGAAAACTTTGAAGGAAATGTAAGCGGAAGGGTACGGAAGGGTGAAAATATATACATAAACTTAATATCAGTATATGCGCGTGTGAATACGTTTAAAATATTTAATCTATAATCATTAGTTCCAGAAAATATATTTTGTTTTGCCTATAGCTGTATCTATGCATATAGATACCCATATACATACGCCCGTATACATATATTAAAAAACCAGGAGTACTCCACCTAATGGACGCTAAGACAGTTATAGTGTAAATAAAGAATGATTAAACGATAAATATCTCTGATGCAAAGTTTTGTGTATCGAAGTTCCTCAAGAGTATATAGCTTACGATTCAACAATGAAATGATATAAATAAGAGATGTACAATTCAATATCTACCACATACTTCCAGAAAGTATTTCCACGGAAAGACCTACGAAATACAGGTAACGAAATACATATTATTAATACAATTAACCGTAACTGAATAAATATATACACAATGATCTAGTATACGCGTATTAATTTTTCCACAGCCATTTGATTCTATGGAATAAATAAGCATATAGTAAAAATACATGAATAAATTACGAATTTACGTACTCATTTACATACGTCTTCTCAAAACATGATTATTATCAACGTTAATATTTAACATATCATATATTAGTAATAAAAATATATATTTCATTACTTATATATATGCCTGCAAATGAGTGAACTTTCCATTAAATATCCATAAGTATTTCACATCATAAATGGATATAATCTTACATTTATATAAACGTATTCATAGATGTAAGTATGCATATGTATACATATATATATATATATATATATATATATATATATACATACACATATATATAGTCACACACACACACACACACATATATATATAGTCACACAAACACACACACACACACACATATATATATATATATTACATCAAGTATAGGACATTACCAGCGAGAGAAAAATATGTAAACACATAATGAGAGACAAGCGCGGGACAAAATACCAAAAGAAGTATAACCCCTCCTCAGTTGTCAACTGTTAATTACTCCCTATTTTGAACATTCAACGACAAGGTGGGAAGACTTCATAAATCAGCAGCATCCAGAATTTCTTAAAATATAGAAATTGTGGAGAGGTTAAAGCTTCGAACGAACAAGCAACAACAGAATGGACGTACAGAGTAAACAATCGACGAAGATGAACATTAAAGGCCATTAGGCCAAAACACATTGTAATGGCTTCACTATATATACATTCTTGATGAACATTAGGTAAATGGGCAACTCAGAATTAGATAATCTGGGACCTAAATTTCGGACTCTTAAAAATGGATTTGCTATCGTAAATTTGTTTAGCCTTCGTCAACTAGATTTACCAAGACAAAAGTTCAAATAATCCAATATCAGTGCCACCACACTGAACAGGACCGAGACAGTGAAAAAAGGGCATCCAGCTGCAGGAACTATGCCAGATCAGATTGGAGTCTGGTGCAGCCATCTTGCTCGCCGGACCTCAGTTAAATCGTCCAAACCATGCTAGTATGGAAAGCGGATGTTAAACGATCATGATAACGATGATGATCTCTCTCCTCTCTCTTCATATATATATATAAATATATATATATATATATATAAATATATCAATATATATATAATATATAAATATATATATAAAATATATATATTATATTATATCAATATATATATATAAATATATAATATATTATATATATAAAGATATAAATATATATATATATTAATATATAAATATATAAATATATAAATATATATAATAATATATAAATATATTATAAATATATATATAAATATATAAATATATATATAAATATATAAATATATAAATATATATATAAATATATAAATAATAATAAATATATAAATATAATATAAATATATATATAAATATATAAATATATTATAAATATATATATAAATATATATATAAATATATATATAAAATATAAATATATAAATATATATATAAATATATAAATATATATATAAATATATAGATATAAATATATAAATATATAAATATATAAATATATAAATATATATAAATATATAAATATATATATAAATATATAATAGTACATTATAATATATAAATATATAAAATATATAAATATATATATATCTAAATATATAAATATATATATGAATATAAAATATATATATAATATATAAATATATATATAAATAATAAATAATATATAAATATATAATATATATAAATATATAAATAATAATAAATATATAAATATATATATAAATATATAAATATATATAAATATATAAATATATATATAAATATATAAATATATATATAAATATAGAATATATAATAATATATAAATATATAAATATATAATATAGATTAAATATATATAAATATAATATAAATATATATATATAATATAAATAAATATATATATACATATATATAAATATATATATATATATAATATAAATATATAAATATATATATAAATATAGATATAAATATATAAATATATAAATATATTATAAATAATATAAATAATATTTAAATATATAAATATATATATAAATATATAAATATATATATAATATATAAATATATATATAATATATAAAATATATATATAAATATATAAATATATATATAAATATATAAATATATATATATATTAAATATATATATAAATATATAAATATATATATAAATATATAAATATATATATAATAATATAAATATATATATAAATATATATAGAAATATATAAATATATATATAAAATATAATAATATATATATATATATATAAATATATAAATATATATATAAATATATAAATATATATAAATATATAAATATATATATATAAATATATATATATATATATATAATATATAAATATATATAATATATATATATAATAGAATATATAGATAGTTATATATTATATAAATATATATATATATATATATATATATATATATATATTATATAATATATATATAATAGATATATATATATAAATATATATAATATATATAATATATATATATATAGATATCTAATATATAAAATATATATATATATAATAATATATATATATATATATATATAATATATAAAATATATATATATATATATATAATAAATAAATTATATATATATATATAAATAAATATATATATATATATATAAAATATATATTATAGATATATATAATATTATATATATATATATATATACGATATATATATATAATAACTATATTATAGATTATATATATAAATATATATATATATATATCTAAATATATATATATATATATATATATAAATATTATATATAAATATATATATATATATATATTATACATATATAGATATATATATATATATATAAATATATATATAAATAGTCATTGTAAGCTGAGACGATAAACGTGTTTTTACTCCTCTCTGCGCCGGTCAGCAGCAAGCTTCACAGCTACATTCGTCGTAATTGACCATCACATATATTCCTGTATATTTGAAACCACGCTTTTTCCCAACTCGTGAGTAGACTTTTCCTTAACCACAAACTATTTTCATAATTTTCAAACGACCAAATATTTTCAAACACCTTCTGATAACTAAAGGATCACCCACACATTAAAAATTAGAAAAAGAGGGGAAAAAAAAAAAAAAGAAAAGAAAAGAAAGATAAAATAACTACAAGCTCATAATTCAAATACAAACTTCTCAGTATTACAACAAACATTCTGTACAATCAATTCTACATACTTCTCCTTAAAAAAAAAATAATAATAATAATAATTAAAAGTAATCAACAAAACGAACGAACAAAATAAAATTTAATAAACATATCAACCAGAATGGCTAGCCACCAAAATCCAACAAAAACTGGTCTGATAATGAAGTCGACGTTCTTATCAACACATGGCATGGCCTTACCGAAACAGAGAGCATAGGTGCTTCGTGTCTGAACGAAATTGCCAAACGAACACGTTCACCATTTGCACTCGATCTGAACACAGCAGATCCAAAATAAATTAAAACAAATCGAAGTTGCTTTTAAATTAATAAATAAACACTTCGATAAACTGAGATTGTTTTCTCTTCGAACGCATCACCGGCGCAACAACAACAACAACAACCTCAACAACAACAACTCAGCGGCAACAACAACAACAACAGCTCAGCAACAACACAACTTCAGCAGCAACAACCTCAGAGGCAAACAACAACAACCCAACAACAACCAGGATGAACCACTCTTGATTCATCTACAATGGCCGATTTGCTAAATGAAACGATTGACCCCCAGTCATCAGGGGTCACACAGCAGGAAGCACCACCATCTTCCTTTCACTGCCCCAGCAGCTGATCATCATCATTGTCAACACCATCTCCTCTGCTTACTACTACTAGTACTACTACCCACTATATATCGACAAACATCTTGTCTTGGAATCGACCTCCTCAATCATTACCACTGTCAACATCTCTTCTACCTACTACTACTACTACAGCTACTACTACTAATGCTATCTCAAGAATTTACCTCCTACAGGTCACAAAGGTCGCCAAAACTTCAACAAACTATCATCTACACCTTTCACAAGCTCTCCCACACACACGCACCTACACACCCACTCGAAACCCCATCATTTGCCGATATTCTCTTCGCCATAGACTGTGCACTGATAGAGACTGCAAATTCACCCTTTACCTGGAACAAAACGCTCTATCCCCACAAACTACAACAGCAACCACCATAATACAACATCACCACAACCACAATATCTCAAACAAGGAATCCCCAATCGGCCGCTATCCCCAGCGAGACAGATTGTGCTTGCACAGGGATTGCCCCTTTACCCATCTCCCGGGGACCGTCGGACAGTTAAAGATAACCACTCACATAAAATAGCCGCGGCCACAGTCACCTGCGGTTCCCTAGACAGGAAACCACCTCTTCTTCCTCTTTTTTAGCTATAATGAATCTAGCAAAAGAACTGGAAAAAAACATCCGAGCTATCACCCACCGCCATCCACCACTATTACCCCACTACACATGCCATTAAAAAGCAATCAAATAAACAAATCACCAAAACATTAAAACCATCCACTCTCGCCTCAACATTCTGCTTAATGCCCAAGGCATCAGCCACTTCCACCAATACACAAAAATGGAAGATAAGATTCCTGGAGGACTGGGTCGAGGCCCATCCAAACCACATCCTTTCTTCGTCCTCGCTGAAACCCATCTTAGGACCTCACTTGAAGCCGAGGTGAAAGTTAAAAATTTCAAATCCATTCGTGCTGATCGTGTTGCAGAAGAAGGGTGGGACTGCCATTTATGTCCATGATTCATTCTCAACAGAAGCCATGAACATATTTTCGAATGGATACTGCGAAGCAGTTGCTGTATTCAGTCAAACCAACAACTAACAGTAGTTGGGCTCTACAGACCACCCCAAACGCCCCTACCATGCTTCAAGGAATGCCTCAACAGCATAAAGTGTTTCATTCAGCAGTGTCAACCTGACAACATTTTAATGATGGGAGATTTTCAACCTCCCAGGGTTGACTGGTCTACAAACAGTCTGCCGCCAGGTTTCTTCTCTCTCACCCCTGACAGGGAGGCAGTGGAATCGCTTCTTGACTTCATGGATGACTTCTTCTTGTCCCAACTGGTACTCGAACCAACGAGATGTCACAAAACGTCTTAGACTTAATTTTCAGCAATCACACTGATACTATCCACAATATTGCAGTGGAGAAAACCCTACTCTCCGACCATGACATGGTTCTCTGTGATCTGAGATTTCACTGGCCAAAATGCAAAACAAATGTCATCCCTCCTGCTCATCCATTTGACACTATGGATTTCCACAATGCAAACTGGGAAGCGATCAATAATGATCTTGCACAAGTCGATTGGTCCTTCACGCACACATACACACCCACTAACATCAAAAGTCCTGGCAGTCACTTGTAGACACCATCACGAACCTATGTGCAAGACACACACCCCATTAAGATCTGCAAACAAATCTAAGTGTCGAATCCCTAGAAATAGAAAATCTCTCATAAGGAAAATTAAAGAATCAACAAAAAGATCAACATGCTGGAAACTGTCAACAGCAACACACCAAGCTGACTGCCATCTCGTCGCTAGAGATAAAAAACATAAACGCCAAAACAACATGATGTCTATCATCAATAGTCA
>NC_043006.1:46820813-46830813 GCF_006345805.1 Octopus sinensis
AGGTGGTGCTCCAGCATGGCCGCAATCAAATGACTGAAACAAGTAAAAGCGTAAAAGCATTATTTTTAGTGGTAGTAGTAGTGGTAGTATTAGTAGTAGTAGTAGTATAGTAGTAGTTGTTGTAGCAACCACTGCAATAGACGTGGATCAAGTGGTGATATTGTTGTTATTGATTAACCCCTATAACAGAACGGACCATAATGTTTAAAAACTTTCTAGTCGTGGCCACTTCACTTCTTTCTTTAAGAGGAAAGTCCAGTAGTACACTAAACGTCTCCCTTTTCACGCGTAGCCAGGCTCATGGGCCCGGTTTCCCGGTTTCTGGGGCGTATGCGTTCCCCCCCACCCAGCCGGACGGAATGTTAACCCTAACCCTAAGCGTTACTCAAGAAACAGGAAGAGAGAGTGAGAGAAAGTTGTGGCGAAAGAGTGCAACAGGGGTCGCCACCCCCCTACCGGAGCCTCGTGGAGCTTTCATGTGTTTCCGCTCAATAAACACACACAACGCCCGGTCTGAGAATCGAAACCGCGATCCTCCGACCGCGATCCGCTGCCCTAACCACTAGACCATTGAGCCTCCCAAGTACCACTATAATTTTCTAACGTATTTCGGTCATATTACACGACGGTCATCTATGACTGTTTGCCGAACTTTCCCAATCGAATCCTTCTTTCGGCTTGTGAACAAGCCCAGGTGTAGCCATATTTGAAGCGTTTAAACTACTCCTTGCTTATAAGTGTGGAGGCATGTGGCTTAGTGTTTAGGGTGTCAACATCATGATTGTAAGATTGTGGTTTCGATTCCTGGACCGGGCGACGCGTTGTGTTCTTGAGCAAAACATTTCATTTCACGTTGTTCCGGTCCACTCAGCTGGCAAAAATGAGTAACGCTGCGATGGACTGGCGTCCTATCCAGTTTGAGAACACATACTCCATGGAAACCGAGAAACGGGGCCCATGAGCCTGACTAGACTTTAAAAGGACGAATTTATTTTATTTATTGCTTATAAGTATATAAATTCTACACGTAAGGATTCTCACATTTCCTCGGCCAGTGTTGAGGATATCGAGAGGTAGAAGGAAGCGTTGTAACTAGGTGTAAATGTTTTGGTGGCGATTTCGTTGTTTTTGTTTTACGACGTTGGAGTATACTCTTTTACTCTCTTTTACGTGTTTCAGTCATATGACTGTAGCCATGCTGGAGCACCGCCTTTAGCCGAGCAAATCGACCCCAGGACTTATTCTATGTAAGCCTAGCACTTATTCAATCTGTCTCTTTTGCCGAACCGCTAAGGTACGAGGAGGTAAACACACCAGCAATGTTGAGGGAACAAACATATACATACATACATACATACGACGGGCTTCTTTCAGTTTCCGTCTGCCAAATCCACTCACAAGGCTTTGCTCGGCCAGAGGCTATAGTAGAAGCCACTTGCCCAAGGTGCCACGCAGTGGTACTGAACCCGGAGCCATGTAGTTCGTAAGCAAGTTACTTACCACACAGCCACTCCGTCACGTAGTATTTTATGTACTAGGATCAGTTTGGTTACGAAAGTACTGAATGTGTTGAGTTGAATGGTCAGATTTAGCTAAGAATGACATTTGACATAGTGGGGTATGTCCAATTGAAACCGCTATTTAAAAATTATGAATGCAATTTATTACCAGGGGACTGTTCGCATGGTCATATATTTGTTCGATAGGTTGTGCAGTGGCCAAGGTATTAAAGCGTTGAGGAGCGTGATTCGGTGTGTTGTGTTGTAGTAGTGTGGTGAAGTAAAAGATGCAAGTCCTATTAAGAGCAGTGTTATGTGACTGTAATAAAGAAAGAGTTATTAGAGAATAATCGGAATTTAAACGAATAGCATTGTTTATGTTCGCTGGAAATGAATTTATGCCTATTCTTCAGTCATCACCAAATACTCGTTTACGCATAACGAACTATTTCCACCCAGAAGTGCGCAACATAGTTCAATAGACACACACATACACATGCACACACGATTCCAGAGTCTTACAGATGGACAGATGAAAATATGTGTGTTCGCCTCTATAGCTCATGCGACCGTTTATTGTAAATCATCATGTCCGATTCCCTGACACTTTTTACTATAATCACCATGATCTGCGAATCCTTCAGTTGAGAGAACGTCAGTGAATCAACCTTAGTGCAAGAAATTTCAAGTCCTCTCACATGCATTTAATTCTGTTCGTTGTCATAGCTCTTAATTCTTCCCAACCTTCAACTCCTAGCGATTGCATACAGGTAAGAAACGGTGTGGTATAAGATCAGAGACGAGACAGAAAAATAAGTGTTAGACATCTTTATTTACGATGGATAGAAAGTAATGCTCGTTAAGTTCAACTTTGACGTTTACTATTCCGGGGTTGATGAAATAAAATTGAATGCGTATAATAGTATTCTTACTATCATCATCACCACCACCACCACCACCACCACCACCACAACCACACCACTACTACTGTCGCTGCTGCTGCTACTACTACTACTACGACTACTACTACTACTATCACTATTGTTACTGCCGCTACCACCACCATCGCCACTACTACTACTACTGCTGCTGCTATTGCTGCTGCCACTACTACTACTACTACTACTACTGCTGCCACTACTACTACTACTACTACTACTACTACTACTACTACTACTACTACTACTACTACTACTGCTGCTGCCACTACTACTACTACTACTGCTGCTGCCACTACTACTACTACTACTACTACTGCTGCTGCCACTACTGCTACTGCTGCTGCCACTACTGCTACTGCTGCTGCCACTACTACTACTGCTGCTGCCACTACTACTACTACTGCTGCTGCCACTACTACTACTACTGCTGCCACTACTACTACTACTGCTGCCACTACTACTACTACTGCTGCCACTACTACTACTACTACTGCCACTACTACTACTACTACTGCCACTACTACTACTACTAATACTACTACTACTACTACTACTACTACTACTGCCACTACTACAACTACTACTGCCACTACTACTACTTCCACTGCCACTACTACTACTACTGCCACTACTACAACTACTAAAATGCTAGCGGAAGAACATGCAGAAAGAAATGAATCGTGGATTTATTTACCCACTCTTTATTTTAACCTGTTTTGTGCAATTCCTTCAAAGCCGTTTGATTTTGAATTTGCCAATTGTTACGTGCTGGTTTCACTACTTCAACGTCAAACATTATGAATACCTGACTATTGAAAATGTTCCTTATTGATATTTGAAGATGATGAAAGCAGTAGATTTGCAGAATCACTAGACAGCTGGAAAAGAAATCTCTTGCAGCATCTTTTTCTCATTTATTCATTCGTAGTTCAAATCGCACTGTGGTTTAATGGTGCCTTTCATAACTTCAGGGTCTATAGAGTAAAATACCGGTGAACTACCGGAATATGGACTAAACTCCCTCTACTTGAAAGGACTCGCCTAGTTTTGATATTATAAACAGTCATTTGGAGAGTAGTAAGGTTGTAGTTGGCAGGAATATAATAGCCTCATACAAATTGCCTTGCCGTATTTGTTTCAGTTGTCGACGATCTCAGTTGAAGTTACACCGTGAACAACTTTACCGTTCGTCTTTCTGGTGGCAATGAAATAAAGTAGTTGTAGGGTAATATTGGCACATGTAATCAATTGCCCCATTCCATCCAATTTCTGCTTCTCTGTCAATTTCACAGACAGTTATTCGAGGAGCATTGCTAAGTAGAATCCCTATAACATCGGACAAAATATCTTGCGATGTATAATTACTTACCTTTACATGAAAAATTTCATTTAGAACGATTTCAGCTTAACCGCTATACATACATAAATGATATCTATATAACGCATGCGAGATATTTACCTTCTATGTAAGCTGTTGTGGAGGCGCGTAGCTTAGTGGTTAGGGTGTTGAACTCATGTTCGTAAGGTTGTGGTTTCGATTCCTGGACCGGGCGATGCGTTGTGTTCTTGAGCAAAATACTTCATTTTCACGTTGCTCCAGTCCACTCAGCTGGCAAAAATGAGTAACGCTGCGACGGACCGGCGTCCCATCCATGTGGGGAATTTCTACGCCACTGAAACCGGGAAACCAGCCCTTATGAGCCTGGCATGGCTCGAGAAAGAACATTTGTGGAGGCCCATGGCCTAGTGGTTAGAGCAGCGGACTCGCGGTCGAGGGATCGCGGGTTCGAATCTCAGACCGGGCGATTTGTGTGTTTATGAGCGAAACACCTTAGCTC
Organism: Octopus sinensis; assembly: GCF_006345805.1. Classification (NCBI taxonomy): domain Eukaryota; kingdom Metazoa; phylum Mollusca; class Cephalopoda; order Octopoda; family Octopodidae; genus Octopus; species Octopus sinensis. The sequence continues at coordinate 46,825,092 of NC_043006.1, forward strand.
CACGCGGCTCCGGCAGAAGGTAATGGTGAACTTCTGCTGACTCTTTAAAACGACTTTCTCTCACTCTTTCCTCTTGCATCTTGCAGCTCACCTGCGACGGACCAGCGTCCCGTCAAGGTGGGGAACCTATACGCCAAGAAAACCGTGAAACCGGCCCTATAAGCCAGGCGTGGCTCGAGAAGGAAGAAACTATGTAAGCAGTTGATATAAAATTGAACATAAAACAAATTATCTCAAGAGAGTAATGCCAGCATCCATTTTCATACGTTACCTTTATGACTGAATGATTCGATCCCTATATGCATGGAATTGCATATTGTTTCTTCATATGTATAAGTATTTAAATAATCAATCCCAGGGGCTATCTTTTATGTTAATTGAGGGATTTCTCTTTATAAAATTAATGGTCAATTTTATTAAATTTTCCAGCTATTAGAATAAGGAATTTTTCTTAAAAACATGACTGTATCAAAGCTGGTTTTAAGCATATCAAACGTAAATATTTCGATCTTATATTCTTAATATGTGAGAAGTAATACTATAAGTTTCTTTATTGGAAATTAATCCTAATTACCATAAAATTATTTATAAACCCATACAAAACAGAATTGATTATGCAACTGTCCTTCGAGCATTAATCACATCGGTATAATCAAAGGCCATCACAACTTAATCTATCTATCTCTCTATCTATTCATGTAATATAATGCAATATAATATGTCATAAATATATATATATATATATTATAATTTGATATAATATATATAATGTATAGTATAACATACTTTAACATAATATAAAATAATTATATATGATTATATATATATATGTATATATATATATATATATATATATATATTATAATTTGATATAATATATATAATGTATATTATAACATAATTTAACATAATATAAAATAATTATATATGATTATATATATATATATAAATATATAAATATATATGTATGTATTCTTATAGTTATTTGAATACTTTTAACAGATGCTTTATTTCAGTAAACGATCCCACTTAAGAACGTATATTTCATAAAGTCACGAAAGCTTGGGAACTTAAGTGTCACTTCAGGTTATATGCATAAGTGCTATTTAAAGTGGTCTTAGTATAACGAGGAGTATTTTATTTTCTGTATACATATAATTGTTTCAAGTTTCGGCACAAGGAAACCAATTTCGTGGAAGGGGAAAAGTCGATTGCATTGACTCCAGTGTTCGACTGGTACGTATTTTATCGACACCGGAAATGATAAATGACAATGTCGACCTCGGCGAAATTTGAACTCGGAACGTAACTCTGGACGAAATGTCGATAAGCCCTTTGGCCGTCGCGTTGATGATCAGCCAGCTCGCCGCCCTCTCTATATCCACACACACACACACACACACACATATACATGTATAAATGTACACACATACACCACACACACATATGTATCGATGTACACACACATACACATACACACACACACACACACACGCACAATATTTGTTACTCGGCACGAAATTCCTCTATTTCATAAGAAAAATATGGAACTATAACTTTGAATTATGAATTTGTATTTTAATACAAGCTTCAATATCCAGCTAAATACACTTCTTATTGTCGAATTCTTCAATATCATACATCTATCATTTATATATATTTCTAAAACCGGCACAAAGATATACAATATAAAGAAAGCTAAAGTCGATCTACGTAGCCTCCTTGTTTTCAATGAACATTTTGTCAACCCAGAAAAAGAAAAAAAGCATGTTACATTTTAATTACTCGTTATGAGGTGACTTCAAAACGTAGCCGAATTTATTCTTCCCTGCCAAAACTAATGCTGTGTGGGCAAAATCCTTTCGATGAGAGGTTACGCCAACCGTCCTGTATCGGTCCGAAAGTTGTTTTCGCACCATTAGTCCGCGTTGATTGCTGGCTGTTACACCTAGAGTATATTCATGTAGTTCGCACTCGTCAGGTTTTTGCTTTCACCGAACGCATTGAACAGTGATATTGCATTAAGTTATGCTTGGGGATACTCCAGTTCAAAAGATCCAGAAAACTCAGTAGGCCTTTGGCGATGATGCCATGGGGTGGGGTGGGGTATCAGTTCAAGGAGTGATACAATCGCTTCAAACATGGCTGCACCTCATGGAGAGCTGGGATTGTTCAAGCAGGTCATCCACAGGCCGAAAGAAGGATCCGATTGAGAAAGTTCGGCAAATAGTCACAGGTAACCGTCATGTAACAACTCAGGAAACTGCTCACGAAGTGAGAACAAGCACAGGACCATCGCATTCCATTTTAATTAAGGATCCGCGCATGCGGTAAGTGTCGGCGAAATTCGTAATCATGGTCCGTGTGGAACAAGAGAAACAGCTCAGCATGAAAATCGTCCAGGACATGCTGGGGAAAACCACGACCCAGACCTCATGCAAACTGTCATCACTGGGGATTGGACACAGATTTATCGCCTCTGCTCCATGCGTTCGGTCATCTTGCATGAAAACGAAAATCTGATTATACTTTCGAACACACCTGAATTATTTCATGAGTACCACACAGCATATATGTAGATGACGGCTACGTATTCAGAATCATTACAGAATCATTGGAAAAAGATGTTGCCATTCGCCTGGAAAGCGATATAATAGGGGGGAAATAAAACACAACTCGAATTGAAGTCATTCAACTGAATATACACGAAAGAAAAACATAAGACTTAACGAAAATTTACAGTTACACAATAGTCACAAAAAAGTGTTTTTGACTTGAGACCGAGACAAGCAGAGAGAATTCTAGAGTACTGCATCATCTGCACCTATAAATGCATGTAAACACATACAAAATGCACACACACACTTACGTATATATTTTACACGTGTTAATACATGTACATGCAATTGTATATGTTTAAACTTATATGCATATCAGGTTGAGTAAAAAAGTAAGTAACGTTTTGAACCATAAAGAATTTGTACTGGATTTTGCAGAGTTTTGAATTTTTTTAAACATTTTACTGATAATACAGCCATAGACTTGCCCAAATGCATCAATGAACTAACATTTGTATTTTTCCCCGTTGTTACAATCATCTGAAATGGAACTGTGAAAGCGCGATATTCGAGCAATTTTGGTATTCAACTTGAAAAAAAGACAGAGTGGATGAAACGGCTCGCGATATCTACAAAAGTTTGGTGAGGAAATGACCAATGAGTGGTCAGCTCGAAAATGCTTTAAACGATTTCGCAGTGGAGAACTTAGCCTTGAAGATCGTGAGCGTAGTGGACACCTATCTTTCATCAATGACGGCCTTCAATTGGCCGTCATTGAGAAAGTTCCACGTAAAACAACACGAGAACTGGCGAAAGAACTTCAAGTTAGCCAGAAAACTGCCTGGAACCATTTGCATGCAATTCGAAAATCATAAAAATGACGCAACAAATGTGTACCACACAATGCGCAGATATGAAATTTACGCATAGCTTCTTCTCCGAAACTAGACCTATCCATCTCTCAGCCAATCATTCTTCATGGCAATGCTTGAGCACAGGTTTCACTAATAACGCTCCAGAAGTTGGGGGAACTTGGCTACGAAGTTCTTCCCCACCCAGCTTATTCTCTAGAACTTTCTCCGGCCGACTATCACTTTTTCAAGCGTCTTGATGCTGAAAGTGTGTTCAAAGACTTCAGCATCTCCAGAACCCAGATTTTTATGTTACCGGAATAAAGAAACCTGTAACTCGTTGGCACAAACCTGTTGATTGTAATTGTACTTATTTGAGGAATAAAATTTCTGCATTGTTTAAATATATTGTGATGAATTTCATGTTTCAAAACGTTGCTTACTTTTTACTCAGCCTGATATACACACACACGTGTGTGTGTGTGTGTGTGTGTGTGTGTGTGTGTGCGTGTGTGTGTGCGTGAGTATATAAAATGATATCCATTTAGATATTTGTATTTCCGCATGTGTAATTTTCATTGAATTAATACACACACACACACACACACACATATATATATATATGCGGTTATTTTCAGAAGTATGATATCAATATGCTTTTAAGTATTTATGTAATCAATTGGATTGTGCGGAAGCCCCTGAGTCTATCTTTTTGAGTTAATAGCAATATTTACTGGATATAAACTTATAGATCAATAATATAAAATTTTCCAACTATTAGGATTAATAGCAATATGTGTAATTCCTCTTGTGGATTTGTTCAAAAAATGGCCGCTCCTCTTAGCTTTTAACCTTATCAAGTTCAAATAATACCAAGTCCTTAAATTCTTTATAGGCGAGGAATAAAGATATAAAATTGTCGATAAAATACTCCCTTATTTATCTTAATACCGTTTTCAAAACAATAGAAATTGGAATTGATTATTCTATTGTACTTTGAACACTTACCAGAACCGCTTAATGAAACAAACGCCATTAAATCATAATATATATTTCATATATTTATACCTTTCAGTACAACATATGTGTTTAATGTGCTTCCTAGAAGCATGTAAGTATAATCCTCGCTTCCATAAACGAACGGCTTCAAGAGCATGCTTATAGTAAACATGGTCACTAAATATTAATAATTTATCTACCACTTAAGATTATATACGAGTGTTCTTTTAAGTGGCCTCAGCGTATATATAAGTATGTAGAGAAATTGCCCACTTTATTCTTCGGAGATATATTGATTTTTATTCTCGGGCATACAATGCAACATATGTATTGCGAAAATGTAATTTTGAATTATGAAACTTTACATAGGCAATAAAATTCGTGATGTACATAAATTATTGACTCGTACCTTGTTTTGTCGACTGTGCAATAATGAAAATCATGCTGCTTTTATATTCTGTGGTTTTCTTCTCTCATTCCATTTTCTATAGATACTTCCACTACACACAAATGTACACAGAGACACAAATGTACACAGGCACAGCAAATACACCTGAGAAAATGAAAAGAATGTGGCCACATTACAGTCAGAAAACGTACATCCAAGTAGCTTCTTCTTTTACGCTATAGTAAAAAAATAATTCACAGATTTCATGTAAAGTAATTCTAGTTCAAATAGCTGAATGTTATGCCTTCGTGAAATATCTTGAACAGGGTTAAGAAAATTTACATAATTAGCCTTTTGTTTCTCTCTAGAACGTGTAGCGGGAAACTGGGAACAATTGAACTAGAGAGGTTGGAAAAAAAACGCAAAATTAAACTGAGGGAAAAGGCTGGAGGTGTAGAACATATTGGGATGTTCAATCTTCAGACAATGAGATTTTATAGAATATGTGAATAGGGGTTTTTATGAGCAAAAGTGCTACTGTACCAAATTGCGAAGGAAATAAGAGTCGACAAAAACAACCTGCATGTACAAGAAAATAGAAAAACTGGTGAAACCGTTAGTAATTCTACTTCAATACATATGTTGAACAACGCACGTGATGATGGTTCTTCGTAACTCGAAAGAAGTTGGAGAAACCTCGGACTAGTTCAGAGGAATATATTTGTGGAAAGTGTAGTCTCACCAGAATTTGACAGTCGTGGGGTGCCCTGAAAATACTTAGAAATCAATCTTTCAACCTTTCGTTTATACTACAGTCTGTACTAAATATTTAACAGTTTGCACGTGCATTATTGTGTACATGTAGCCGTTTGTAATCACTTTGTCATATTCTGTATCATCCAGTTTAGTAGACATAACATTAATGA
>NC_043006.1:46843313-46930813 GCF_006345805.1 Octopus sinensis
CATTACGTTACGTTAACCTCGTAAAATAAAGTAAAAAAAAATATGGACGGATATAAATATAACATAAACAAGAAAAAAAAATGTGCGGGAAATCGTATTTTTAGATCGCTCTTCCCTCCCTTTACTACAACCCACAAATTTTCCGTTAGTCAGCTCCCTTTAGAATTTACCTCGAGTTATTGCCATTGAGCTTGCATTTATGTATGCATGCATGTTTTTATGCGTGTATGTATATATACATATATGTATTATACTTGTATGTATGTATGGATGTATGTATGTATTATGTATGTCTGTATAAGTATATATGTGCATATATATTATATATATATATGTTCATATATTATGAATTATGGAGATATTCATGGATAGTTATATATACGTGTATATAAAATACGCGCGCATATATGTATGTGTATATATATAAACATGTATGCATAAGACTTTATATATATATATATATGTGTGTGTGTGTGTGAATGTGTGTTTGTGTGTATATGTGTGTACACACGTATGAATTTATAAGTACATATTTATGTAAGTGCATATATGAGCGTATGTATGTATATGTATATATATACACATGTGTCTATGTATTTATGTATATATATATATAATATATATATATAATATATATATAATATATAGAAGAGAGAGAGAGAGGAGAGAGAGAGAGAGAGAGACTCACTTATACGCGTACATACACATATACGACTCATCTATGCATGTATCGTTGCTCTCTAAAGAGCCCAATGTCAGACATAGCACAAAACTCCAGCGTGTGAAGCTCATGTCTCGCTGGCAGACCTGGAATTTTTTCATGGTAAACCTGTGTCAAACTTGATATTAATGTATCGTGATGTATTTTCTATTGGATCAAGGGAAGCGTATCTAAACAGTTATTGCCGTGTTGCTTAATACGCTAACACATGTACATAAATCCATAAATCTATGTAGAAATTATCGCGCTGTTTGTAAAGCAATCATGCCATGCTTGCATAAGTTAATATAGCCTTAAGATTGCACATTAAACGATTAGAATCAGTTGTGCTCTAATACATGCCTACACATATGTACACACCTGTCTTCATAAATATATATATATATATATATATATATTATATATATATATATATATATGTATATATTGTTATATATGTATATTTATATATATATATATAACAATATATATATGTATATATATAAATGCGTGTGTGTGTGTGTGTGTTTGTATGTATAAACATAATACAATAATACGTACGTCCATACGTTCACAAATGCTTATATATATATTTATATATATATATATATATATATATATAAAGCCAAGAATGGTCCCATTATTCCCAGGAAACGATCTTTCTAACATTCTATCATTTTGTATCTATCTATCTATCTATCTATCAATCTATCTATCTATCTATCTATCTGTTTATGCTGCTGTCTATCCCTTGGTCGTTTTGTCTCTCCGTCTGCTTGACGGTCTAAACTTCTACAAGTTTGACGTCGTATAAAATTGTCTTCCTTTCTCTTTATATTGACAGCAATCCATTTATTTCGCTTTCTATGCAACAGATGAACATACATTTGCGTTTATTACCTTTGTTGAAATTATACTTGGTAAACCCTTGTGTATCCATACATTTCCATATTGTTTTGCATCAATCTTCTGCCCTTCTGTTTCTCAGTGTGTTCTTTTACATGTTACTTTTACCCTTTTGAGTCCATTCAATTTCTTATTCACACGCACTCAAGTCAATTATTTGTACGTATTTATATATATATATATATATGTATGTATATATACATGTATATTATAAGTTTTATGTATATATATATGTATATATATATAAATACATGTATACATACACATGTATATATATATATATATATATATATTTACTCTTTTACATGTTTCAGTCATTTGACTATGGCCATGCTGGAGCACCACCTTTAGTCGAAGAAATCGATCCCCGGACTTATTGTTTGTAAGCCTTGTACTTATTCTATCAGTCTCTTTTGTCGAACCGCTAAGTTACGGGGATATAAACACACCCGCATCTGTTGTCAAGCAATGTTGGCGGACAAACACAGACACACGAACATAGGCACACACACATACATATATACATAATATACACATATACAACGGGCTTCTTTTCTGTCTCCGTCTACCAAATCCACTCACAAGGCTTTAGTCGGCCCCAGGATATAGTAGAAGACACTTGCCCAAGTTGCCACGCAGTAGGACTGAACTCAGAACCATGTGGTTGGTAAGCAAGCTACTTACGATACAGCCACTCCTGTGCCTATGGTGCATGTGTACATGTTAATACTTAGATGATAATATTTGCTTCTTTTTTATTATATTGGTAAAATATAGACCCCTATTATATCCTGAATGGCGAAAAACACCCGTAAAGAGAAATGGAGTGAGTAGACCTGAGCTATACGGATCATCCGAAACCGATGATCTGGTTAAAAAGATGGTCACACATGCGGTGGGAGAGAGTACCTGTATCACACTCAAGGCCCACATATTTAAGTTTATAAACAATATATACGCCCAGGAGGAATGTGTAGCCGTCGCTGTCAGTATCGCTGGCGATGTGGGTAAGAACGATTAGCAGAGAACTCCATAACCCTAAACATGTACTCCTGCTATGTGGATGATTTCAACATAGTAAACAAAGCACTCCCACGGCACAATATCGATAATCTAGAAGCCAACACTATGGAGAGCCTCCAGCAAATCGCAAACTCCATCGACCAGATTATAAACGTTAAAACAGACTACACTAACAAGCACCAGAACTATAGCCAACCGGTCTTAGACACGGAACTCTGGCTGGAAACCAAGAATAATAAGGTCCAGATCCTTTTTTCCAATTATGTCAAAACCATGGTCTCTAAATAACTGGTCCACTAGAACACAGCTATTGGAGAAGACGCCCAAATTCAATATTCTAATAGTGGACTTGATGAGAGTGATGAGGAATATGTCCCATATGTGCAGTCCTATAGAATTGGTAAGACACATACAACACTTCATCCACGGCTTGCAGTTCTTTGGCTACAACCAAAGAGCAAAGATCAGAGTGTACAAAGGAACCAGGGCCAAGTACAAAGTCATGATAGAGAGTAATGTAAAGGAGATCTACTCGCAATAAAGGAGTAAATCCTGAAATAGTCCAGAAAGGACCAGAAAGAAGATACGTAATGCCAACTGATGGTATGACGTAAAAAAATGCCAGTGTCATATTCGTTGTTGCTACCTATGGTGGCGAACTAGAATACCTTTTTAGAAAAGCGTTAGATAAGTCTACGGATTAAATTAGTAGAAATGCCTGGAGCCCCCATAAAATCCCCCATCTGTAGAACTTATCGCTCCGATAGGTCCCCTTGTGCGGAGAACAATTGTACAGTATGTAAGATGAACACACAGGTTAACTGTAAGATTAGGAATATAGTCTATATGGTGTTTTGAAGGACGGTGCTGAAACAAGACAACAACTTACATTGAAGAGACAGCACGCAGTATATGGGAGTGAATAGGCAAATAATGGCGGGGTTCATAGAGATGAAAGGCTCGTCAGTGCTCTACCAATATGCGCAAGAAGAACATAGAGGCTTAGTTAATAACACGGAGGTTAAAGTATGATCAACGCATAGCAGTGACACGAGACTTAGACAGATTACAGATACTACGCACATAGTCATAGAAAGATCGAGCCTCAACAGAAAACGTAAATGGAATAATAGCACGCCCACCACCACACCACGTAACACGATGACAAAAGGCAGGTGGGAGACAAAAAAAGAAGTGAAATACACACACAAAAGACAAACATGCACATACTTATGATTAATATATGAAATAGAGATAAATTATAAGAGTAGAAATTAATATTATTAAATAATGAGGATCTTTTCTATTCTGAAGCCAGTTTTTTCAAATTTTTCCTACTGAACCAAACAATTTGAAACTTCGTATACTGGTAGAATGTGTCAAAAGTAAACTTAATTGCAAACCAGAATGAAAACGGAATTGTAACTTCTAAGTTTAACGTAGTTTAATAATTAGAATTTTAACCAACGATATTCCGTCATTCGGCTTTATTTTATTTACTCCGTCTCGACCACCAATTTCGTGACGTATTAAACAATGTAAACAAGCTATAGTCAGCCACCTTCTAATAACAAAAGTTTGTCTTTGAAGTTACCGTCTAGGGGAAGCATTGATGTACATGTGTGTGTGTGTGTGTTTGATGGGGTGTGGGAGACAGTATGTTGTGTAAGTGAAGTGCTTCTGTTAGTGTGTGTGAAGAGACAGAGAGAGTAATGTGTGAAAGAGAGAGATAACTGAAATTTTTTACTCGGTGTATGTGTATATGCCTGAATGTATGTGTGTATGTATCTGTGTATGTGTATGTATGTATGTATGGCCGATTCAATGTAATTTTTTACACATACTTACACACACACACACACATACATACACACACACACACATGCAGACATACATATACACATACACCGAGTAAAAAATTATATATATATATTATATATATATATATATATATTAATTTATAAAAATATGGTAAAGTAAAAAAATTACTTAACCACACACCGAGCTTTTTAGAAATAGCAGCCAAAAATTTCTCAACTGCAAGAAAAAGTCTCCCAGACAATGCATACTCAGAAATAATTCACATACGTATAAGAGAAAAACAACGAAAAATCACATGGATTCTCCGATATATGTTATAAAAATATGGATTCTCCGATATAATTTATAAAAATATGGTAAAGTAAAAAAATTACTTTACCACACACAAAGCTTTTTAGAAATAGCAGACGTCACAAAACTGCTTTCAACGTCACACTAACAGATCGCAGTAACGTTTTAGATATGAAAACAAGCAATCTCATTGGTTAAAATTCGCAGTTTTAATCTACGATTAAAGTCATAAAATATATTTTTCTCAAATAAACTAGTTCCAACTGGCGAATAAACTAGTTCCACTCTATGAGTACACAAAGTTTCAAATTATTTAGTTAACTAGAAAGATCTGGGGTCCTGGCCACAAATTTGAAAAGATCCAATAATGATATTAAATAATATCAACTTAAAACATGTCTGAGGACCGTGAATTCTATTTAATATTATATTAAATGTCCGGGACCTCTATTTCTAGCAATACTGGTGCTCACTGCACACTTGCCAGTCTTAATGACGGTGAATTATTTCCTTGTTGGTTTTAAATTGCTGCTAGCCACCTTAATTATTAGACCTTGAAACATCTGGTTTTGTTGCGAAGTAAGTTTCTTACCACGCAGCGTCGCCTGGTGCTGGCGTGTTTAACCCATAAAACGCTGGGATTTGCACTTACGTAGTAGGGACTCCTGAGCATATTTTATGAAAATGAAACTACCGTGCAGACATAAAGACAAACAAAAAATAGTTAAATATCTTCTTAATATATAATGGTGGCAAGTTTTACATCATTTGAAATCTCTTGCATTCTCGGAGGTATTGGAGACTTGGGGTGACATTAGACCAACAAACGCCCATGAATTAAATTCATCTATCTGGGCCTCGATCGTAGCCTGTCGACCTGTGACTGACGGCCACGATCGTGGCCCGTCGTGTTTTATGTGTTAAGTTCAAATCTATGAATGTCGGTTAATTGCTTCCATATAAGATAATGCAACATGGATATCATCGTTTCTTCAGTGCCTTACCCCACAAGCATATATAATTTGCTTAGTAAGGAAAGTGATAGTGATGTTTTGTGGGATGAAAAACATAACCTGTGGAAGGCCGGATGAACTCCAAATAAATTCTAAGGTGGATAGAGTACGCGAGTACACATAGAGAAACAGGGCAGGATGAGAAACTAAGCCTTGTTGGTTACCTTGCAAAAAAAGCAATAATAAATATCTTCCTAATTAAGGGTTGCATATTAAGGAAATATAGGTGCAAGGCATAATATATTCATACATCGGCTACAGTTCGAAATACCGATCGACTCTTCATAATTGGAACAACTTTCGTCAAAGGTCTGCTCGATCTTACACTCTGACAGTTAAAGGACAGTAATACCAAACAAAAAACCCACATCATCTAAACACACATATATAATCAAGCTTGCGGTTGGTATAGAATTATAATAGCAAAAATAAATTTTGTGGGATACACAAATATTTAAATAGAATGAGCAAATAAAAAATGCATTGCGTAAAGAAAAAACACGGAAGGAAAGGATGATAAACGGATAAAAAGGAAGATAGAAAAGTATAGCGGATAAACGAGAGAAAATATAATCCAAAGCGGCGAGAATTTAAAAAAAAAAGAGGATGTATTGTCATAAAGCCTTTGTCAATAGTTATTAAGTGTTTTAAGTGTTCAGCAAACAAAATTTGGTTCAAAGTAAACTCAATTTAAAATCCCTTTGCATGCGTACAGACAAATATACAGACGTACGCAAACACAAGCATACAGCAGTTAAACATACACACGCAGGCAGTCATGAAAAAATACACATACTGTAAAATGCGTAGTCGAAGAGAGGCACAACACTGATATACACACAGATAGCAACGCTTTCAGATTTGCGCAGATATTCCCGGGCACGCAACTACACGAAGATGCATGTTTAAGTTGATAACTATAAGAGATCAATTATATTATCTGAAGTCGTTCATATAGCTTCATACAAACATGCATACGCATATGCATGCAGATACAGATTCATGCTAGCATAAATTCGTTCACACAAAAGAATGTTCTAACACAAATACAATGCCGAAAAACACTGCACAAGGATAAGGCCCAGCTACACCTAGGTTTAATGTAGGTACGTAATTTTCTTTCGAGAGAACTCGGATAATAACAAAACGGTTAGTATTTCATGGTGAACTTTTCAAACTTCTTACATATTTTTACTGTTTCACCGACACACTGTATCTTTTAAGTAACTCTTAGCCGGATCCTGGCCCTGTTTGTAAAATCCGAACATTTCCGTATTGTGACATAGATATTTACATCATATCCAATGACACTAATATTTATTGGTATCACTACGTGGCAACTTGGGCAAGTGTCTTCTACTATAGCCTCGGGCCGACCAAAACCTTGTAAGTGGATTTGGTAGACGGAAACTTAAAGAAGCCCGTCGTATGTATATATATATATATATATATATATATATATGTATGTATGTGTATGTATATGTTTGTGTGTCTGTTTTTGCCCCCCCCCCCTCCGCATCGCTTGACAACCGATAGCGGTGTGTTTACGTACACTTAACTTAGTGGTTCGGCAAAATAAACCGATAGAATAAGTACTAGGCATCCAAAGAATAAGTCCTGGGGTCGATTTGCTCGACTAAAAGCGGTGCACCAGCATTGCCGCACTCAAATGACTGAAACAAGCAAAAGAGTAAAATAGTATTATAGTCATAAGGCCTGATATTTTGGTTCCATTTGGCAAGATTAAGTGCTCTGCTGTGCACATAGTTCACTGAATATATCAAAGCTATTTGCGTCTTGAATTGCAAAAGCTTATCCTTCGAAATATGAAATGATGTAATGGTTCCGAATATGCTTGCCTGTATGTATATATGAATAAATTTACATATATATATATATATATATATATATATATATATGTGTGTGTGTGTGTGTGTGTGTGTGTGCGTGTGTGTGTATGTGTGTGTGTATGTGTGTGTGTGTGTGTGTGTGTGTATGCATGCATGCATGTGTGTGTGTGCGTGTTTCCATTTGTGTGTGTGGATGTTTCTTTAAATACGCGACTTTAGAGTTTTTGTCTTTTGTATTGTAGATTTCGCCTGTTTTCTTTCTTGTTTCTTTAAAATTATTGCGGTGCAAGCAAATTTCTAAACTAATACTCGAAGTTTACAGGCCTTTACACGCTTATTTGTAAGAACTGAATTCATTTGTCATCTGCGTTACTTCTATATGTAGACTTCATCGTTAGATTTCTTTCTTCTGACGGTTAGATTAATATATCTGTAGTCACGTGTTGTTGACTTGTACGTCGCGGTTAAATTTTGTCAGTTTTTTTTTTCTGTCGGTAGCCACGTTTTATATTTTGACATGTGTTGTTTATATGCAGATTTTTGTTAGTATGTACATATCTTGTATATAGATATCTTGTTTGTATATAGATATCGACCACAAAAGGTTGGAAAGCAACGTCAATCTCATCAGTATTTGAGCTATGAACATAAGGAGGCGGAAGAGATGCCGCAAAGCAATTTCAGTGAAGAATAAAAGTGTGTGTCAGCACGCCGCCTTAAGAATAATAATAATAATTCTTTCACATTTTAGCGAACGGCGACCGGTTTTGAAGGTGGGCGGGAAGGAGGCTATTACATTGACCCAGAAAGGTTGGAGGACGGAATAATCATCGGAGGAATTTGAAATCAGAATATAGAGAGTCTGAAGATAACAAGGGTACCAAATTTTGTCACAAGTCCAGAATCTGAGGCAAGGCAATGATTTATCCGATATCAGTTTACGTAAGTTCGTCGAACCTAAAAAGATGAAAATTAAAGCTGACATCAGCGAAATTGGAACTAAGAATATAAAGAACCAGGACATACCTACTAAGGCAACATCTTCCGATGCACTAAAGATTCTGTTACAAAACTTAGATGTGAAAATTTCAATATCTACTAATTTAGTAATGATATATGTATACTTAATTCAACACATATGGTTTTGACGGAAATCTAAAATCTAATTGAATATAATTACATGCTCGTACGCACGTACATATTTATTGTCAGAATAAATAAAAAAACGATAAACGTCGCCCTTTTCAAGTTTAGCCAGGCTCATGGCCCCGGTTTCTGGGGCGTATGTGTCCCCCCACTTGGACGGGACGCCAGTCCATCGCCGCGTTACTCAAGAAACAGGAAGAAAGAGTGAGAGGAAGTTGTGGCGAAAGAGTACAACAGGGGTCGCCATCACCCCCTACCGGAGGACGTTGAGCTTTTAGGTGTTTGCGCTCAATAGACACACACAACGCCCAGTCTGGGACTCGAAACCGCGATCCTCCGACCGCAAGTCTGCTGCCCTAACCACTGGGCCATTGCGTCTCCACGTCAGAATATATTACTAATGCTAAAGTTATATTCTGAGCCATTTAGTTTGAGCTGTTGGTGCAGTTTAGCTAATATAATGAAAATCATTCCAGCCATGACCATTCCGGAATTTTGGACTACTTTGTAATATAAATATTATCTTATGTATAGCGACAATGGTGTGATTGAACGAGATTCGTTTGTGCGGTATGATGAAATGTGGCTTAAGTAAGTAGGATATGTAAAGTCAAACGAAAATATAATAATTTAGGATGATTAAGTTCATATAGAATACGTAGTTACAAAATTTTGAGGTAGAAGAAGAGAGATAGAGAGAGAGAGACATCGACAGAGAAAAGCGTTGGAGAGTGTGAGAAAGAGGGAGAGAGAATGAGAGAAGCGAGTGAGAGAAAAATATGTGAGAAAGAAACGGTATTTTAGCTATCAATCACATGAATCGCGTGAAATTCACATGTCGGAAATCTATTTCTTGGCCAGCATCGACGGCAGTATTGCAGTGGAAGAAAATTATATTGAAAAAAAAAGAAACAAATGATTTATTAACCACCAAACGACAAACTAAACGAAACCTAAACCCCTAATGGAAAAATTTCCTAGACGATAGGAAATTTTTGCTTGGATGTGCGTGTGCCAAACGGATTAAAAGAAAACGAAAAAATCCCTTTTTCTCAAGAGTAATTTTAATACTCAATTTCACTACGTGCGGAAACTATAACTGTTAGTCTCTCGCACATCGAAATGTGCCGTGAAACATTCATTTTCCTTTGACAGTCGCCGTAGCTATGTAAAAATTTTGAAATATCAATTAATGATGACCACTGGTTTCTAACGAAACTCAAACTGGTGATGTCCGTCACTTGAGGAGATACCAGCGTGGAAAAAGAAAATATGACACTTGGATTTTACTCTGCTCATGGCTTATACATTTAACTCCCTAACGACGCAGCGAACACATTTCTAAATAAGTACAGCTATTGCAGTAAAGTGACTAACTGAAAATATGGAGCATTTGCCACT
Source organism: Octopus sinensis (assembly GCF_006345805.1). Taxonomy (NCBI): domain Eukaryota; kingdom Metazoa; phylum Mollusca; class Cephalopoda; order Octopoda; family Octopodidae; genus Octopus; species Octopus sinensis. The sequence goes on from NC_043006.1 coordinate 46,853,465, forward strand.
GAGTTCAAATGCATGTGTCCGCATGGTTGATATAAGGGTGAATTTCGACAATATACATTTATTCTCTATATGCAAGTGAAGCGAATACAATATTCTATTCTGTTTCTTTTTCAGTCGTATAAACTTTTACATATAGAGGATGAAGTAATTTATAAAACAAGCTACAATATACACTCATAAACCAGCATTACAATAATGCAAAACTTAGTTCATATATGAAGAAATACCGCGATTTCACAGGCTCTAATTATTTATTTTATTAGTATTTTGCTTCAGTGTTCGATAAAGAATCATTGTACCAGTTGTAATAGGTCATTTCTTCAAGATGAATTTTTTATCATCATTTAAGCTTTCAAAGGCAGCGAAGTAACTGGTCTATCAAGACTGTGTATACATGAAATATGATACACAGAGGTCAATTTTAGTTTAATAAAGGCTCAATTGCCTATACTGAATTTTCTGTCAGCGAGATAACCATTCGCAAAATCACTGAATGATTTATTCATATATTTCTATATGATGTGGTTGCTACTGAAAGACCGAAAATGACCGAAATGCATCTGGCACTTTCACCAGCGGCTGCTAAAAATAATTCATTGCGTTTTTAACACATTTCCACAAGAGATATTATCCAAGGGCAAATATGGCAAAAACTCGTCTATCGACAGTACGTATATATTCAGTATAATACAGAAATGTCTACTTTAAAAGAACTCATTTTGCGCTTATGTATGCGATCGGAAAACCCTAGTAAATCGAGTTATTGAAGAGAAATAACTTTGCACATTTAGGATAGATGCTGTATCGTAGACACGTCTATTGAGGCATCCTCGGTTACCATGGAAACATAGAAATGGATTATACTATATTTCGGGTCCAAATGAAATTATCGACAATTTTCAAATAATACATAGATACTTATGAAACAAAATCTTGCATTTTCTCTCGTATCAGTCTGCTAGAAACGCGATCTATATTTTAATTGTTTGTCAGTAAGTCAAAGACCATGAAACTAATCTAAAACTTGATTTATAATATCTGCAATATTTGCCACATCACTTTTCGTAAACATCTACTAAATCTTCATCATAAAAATGTATTCAACATATTCTGCTTCTTTGTGTAGAAAAAAATAGATCTTCTCTATCAGATATAAATGTATATTTTATATTCAGGCATCTGACTTTATTACATATTTCATTAAGTTACTGTCAGTCTCAGAAGAACCCAATTGTAGCAAAACTTTATAGCCGCAGCGTGAAAATTATGTTAGACTGTGATGGCTTTGTGAGTCACTGTGATTTTTACGATCTCCACATATTTTCTTTTACAGGCAAACAGAGAACCTATCACAAAACCGCAGAAAATTGTTACCGACGACAGAGAATTTAATTTCTAGACGACCCAGCCCAAGAGGACACATCAGTTCTATAATAACCGAGGATTCTAACGGTCTGCGATATCCAATTATCTACGCCTATTTTCCTGCTCATATTTAGGAATTTTACTCCATTGAAGATTTTAAAACTACAATATTACCAATGACATAATACGCAAAGAGACATTTTCTTTAATTCCAGTCTGAAGTGAAAGTTTTAAGTAAATTTACATTGCAATTTATACCTCTTACTTTTAATTAACAATGCTGTGTAACACATTACATATAAATACTGCGGTGACTATAAAAACTTCATGCTGTTAACAGAATAAAATAAACTCACTTATCTGTAATGGAACATACCAGACTTCTAGAATATTACTTAGTTTAAGTGATTTAAGATTGTATTACGAATCATAGATATGCTTAACACGTTAATACCGTGGTGCGTGTTAGGTTGCCTTAGAACTGAACTTAATGCTGTCTTTTGAATAGAATTTACATTAGCAAAGATTACATGTGTGTATGTGTGTGCGTATATTCGTATACAAACACATAATCATACATACCGACGCACACACAGATATGTTTATATATACAAATACAAGTACATATACATATGTATTCGCGTTGGATTTCTAAATATCCCCGTAACAGCACCTCTGCAGCAATAATAATAATAATAATAATAATAATAATAATAATAATAATAATAATAATAATAATACCACTACCACTACTACTACTACTACTACTACAAAAAAAGTTCCAGATTAAAATCTGTAGTGAAGTTTATTTGATCGAACAGAAGATACGCGGCAATACCCAAGTGTGACGGCAATCCAATGGTCGAAAGAAGTAACAAACTATTAAAAAAAACAATACAAATTATACTAGAATAAATGTGTTGCTCTGTGTATTATATTAATTTAGCTTTTTCATTTTATTTAAAATCTCACTTATACAGTCTTGCATTTTATTTCTCCATGGTACCAAATTGGTAACCCATAAATCTATTTTCAATGTTTTATTTGCATCAGTTATGAAACTGCCAAACTGCCGGCCTATCATATTGAAGCGCATTAGTCAAAAGACTCGACCCCAGTATTCAGTTTCTTAAAGCAGAATCTGCTACAGTAGTTTATCTTCACAAAATGTTGCTGTTTTTATCTAGATCCCTTTTTACTGTTCACTTGCATTCGTATCTTTCCAGAAACGTTTTGAGCGTTAATCTTAAGTTATTCGATGAATATAAAGTACTAGTAATGTGCAACGGACGCTTATACTCCAAGAGCCACCGGCAATATCGGAAGAAATAGAGGAAGAGACCAATCAATCTGTGCTCTGGTCCAGAGCACAAAAAGTTCTCGTGGGAGGCTTTAAACCCGAGCAGATTAGTTTGCTCACGGAAGAACAACTTCCGCTCATATAGCAAACTTCCACATGCTCGATCCATCCAATTAAACACTTGTTGTGACTGAAGGAGAACCAAAATCAGAACCAAGCATTTGAAAAGTAAAAGTCTTAATCCTGTCACCATCCGTCATCATAACATAGAAAGCATTCTTCGTCCTTCATTATGGATTGTTATGTCGGTGAATCAGAGATGTCAGCAAATCAAAGAAATCATAAATAACCTAAATGGAATTTGAACACATATAATGCGGAATCTAATAATTAATCTATTTCGGATCTCTTTTACCTAGCGTGGAGCTGAACATCAGAAAGAAAATCTTTGAACCCCACCCCACGAAATATTTTAAAATGTTATTCTTTTTCCTTGGCCATACATGCGAACTTGCCTTGTGCCAATGTTTGTCTACCATTTCTTATGCTGGTGGAACTTTTATAATACAATACATATGTAGTGACTTGTAAAAGCAACAGCGGTAGTTTAATACTTTACAGGGAGCCTTGCTTCATGTCAAAATTGCTAGTTGTCTGTAATGAGCTTTCCCTGGAAACAATAATAAAAGATGAGCTGAAATAGATAAACCTGTCATATTTGATGGCAAGTAATAAAATTGCTTATGCATAATTATTCACTTTCAACAGAAGAAACTAATGAATGATAAGCCTTTCGCCTATAGGGGCAATGCCAGAAATTTGTTGAGATGGTAACTATCCTATTACATCACCTAAAGAGCTCAACTGTTATTCATTTCATCGCCACCGAGAGAACAAACGGCTAAGTCGACCCTGGCGGAATTTGGATTCAGAACGGAAAGCAAGACGAAATGCCGCCAAGCATTTTAGCTTAGCTTTTTACCCTGCATACTAACGATTCAGACCGCTCGCTGCCTTACTACTATTACTAATATTGAATTCAAATTTAGCCAACAATTTTACAGGGATGTTTCGGTCTGTGTCTCCAACTGCACTGCTTGACTGATACATTAATTTATCGAAACCGTAGGGATAAAAAAGTAACTTGATCTCGACAGACTTTCGAACTCACAGTACAAAGAACCGAAATAAATACCGCAAAACAAATTCTCCGACGCTCTATCGCTTCTGCCATTCCATCACCGTACCACTGACTATGATTTCTACTTCATGAACACACTCTGCAATTTTAAAGTTGTGAGTTAGTCGATCACATCGGCACCAGTACTTGCCAGGTACTTTATTTCATCGATTGTAAAAGGATAAGGGACACATTTAACCTACAAGAATATTTTAGTTCACCAGGCTTAGGAGTGGCTATGTGGTAAGTAGCGTGCTTACCAACCACATGGTTCCGAGTTCAATCCCACTGCGTGTCACCTTGGGCATGTGTCTTCGACTATAGCCTCGGCTGACCAAATCCTTGTGAGTGAATTTTGTAGACGGAAACTGAAAGAAGCCCGTCGTGTATATGTATATATATATATATATATATATTTGTGTGTGTGTTTGTTTGTTTGTCCCTCCCAACATCGCTTGATAACCCATACTAGTGTGTTTACGTCCCCGTAACTTAGCGGTTCGGCAAAAGAGACCGATAGAATAAGTAGTAGGCATCCAAATAATAAGTCCTGGGGTCGATTTGCTCGACTAAAGGCGGTGCTCCAGCATAGTCACACTCAAATGACTGAAAGAAGTAAAAGAGTAAAAGTGTAAATGAGTAACTCATGGAAAACGAAAGACAAATACGACTCCGGCGAGCATAGACTCTACAACGTAAAAATCCGAAACAAATGCTCTCCCCCAAAATTATGGTGAATATCACCTCTAAGGCAAATGCCCGATCCACGTCGTCTTTCTCCACACTATTGGCATATCTCCAAGGCAAGTTCGTTTATTTGTACTATGATAGCAACTGTGATGCACCTTTCAGGAAATTTCTTGGGAGACGGCACTTCTCTCTCCACATTCCTTTTTCTTCTCAGTAAAAAAACTCGCGATTTTCTAGCAATCCTCTTCACTCGAGGAAACAGTCATGCAATCGTCTGCACCGAATTGCATGTTCTTTTCTACTCTAGGCATGAGGCTCGAAATTTTTGGGGAGGGGGCCAGTCGATTAGATCGACCCCAGTATGCAAATGGTACTTAATTTATTGACCCCGAAAGGATGAAAGACAAAGTCGACCTCGGCGGAATTTGAACTCAGAACGAAACAGTCGAAATACTGCTAAGCATTTCGCCCGGCGAGCTAACGTTTCTTATTTTTTTTATTGCCCACAAGGGGCTAAACATAGAGGGGACAAACAAGGACAGACAAACGGATTAATTCGATTACATCTGGCTTGCTAACGTTTCTGCCAGCTCCGAATTACACTTTGGAAAACAATAAGATCAATAAGGGAAGCTACTCTTAAATAATAATAGAAATCTTATTTCATCAACATATGAATGAAAATAAAGAACAGTTGACCTGAACAGTATTTGAACCATGATTGTAAAGTTCTGGAACAAAAATCTCAACAATTTTTTTTTGTAGCGATTTAACGATATCTATTGAAGGACGTTATAGATTTCGTATTAATAAATATTATATGTTTAATTGTGACAAGAGCAAATACAAATAAAACATACAGCTTTTTACATGTGGTAATTAACACACGCACATTTGTTGTTCTAATAGGAATAAATAACTCAGCATGAGGCGAATTCATCAGATTATTTCACCCTGTGTTTAATTAGGTTTAATCAAATTAAATCTATTATTGTAAAGTGGAGCAATATGTTTACACATGCGGGGGTATCTTTGTAGGTTTAGACAGACGTCGAATGTAATCAATAACAATGTTTAATGTCCTTTCTTTCCCCTTGTCGTTACTTCCTACAGAGTCCATAATGTAAATATATACCAATATTGTATATAATTTAGTAAATATAATCACCTCTAGCTTTTCCCTTACGGAGGTAAGTGGTGATGCTAAACTGAGTGTTAAGTATAGTGTACGTTGTTTGTTCCTTCTCGAACCACATCTGGCTCTTAAGGGCCGGTTTCCAGGTTTCCTAGGCGTATAGGTTCCCCACCTAGACGGGACGTCTAGGTGAGCTGCAAGATGTAGGAGGAAAGAGTGAGAGAAAGTTGTGGCGAAAGAGTCAGCAGAAGTTCGCCATTACCTTCTGTTGGAGCCGCGTGGAGCTTAGGTGTTTCGCTCATAAACACACACATTGCCCTATCTGAGATTCGAACTGGCGATCCCTCGACCGCTGCTCTGACTACTAGGCCATGTTCCTCCACACTAATATTGTATATACTATAGTAAATCTAATCACCTCTACTTGTTCCCTTACGGAGGTAAGTGGCGATGCTAAACTGAGTGGGAAATATAGTGTACATAGAGAACGGTAAAAGTAATGGTTATGTGCCAAAACAAACGAAACGGTACTATATAAATACATAACACACAGGAGCCCATACATGTTCAGATTAGACGAAGGAAATGGAGATGGATCGGATACATACTGCGGAAAGAACCCTCAAATGTGACACGACAAGCACTTGACTGGAACCCGCAGGAGAAAAGGGAGCGAGGACGCCCGAAGCAGACATAGAAGCGGAGCGTTTTGTTCGAGCTCAGGATCACCGGCCTGACATAGGAAACAGCCAAGAAACACACCAATGACCGCAAAAAATGGAAAAAAAACTGTTCAAAGGCAAAAAGGATTAAGACGAACACACAGGACCACACTGAAACATGTATATGTGTGTGATGTGCGTGGGTGACTGTGTGTTGGTGTGTGTTTGAAATAATCGTAATGAATCGAATAATGTAGCTCCTAATAATCCTTTCCATTTAAGGCACAATGCCTGAAATTTTGGAGGAAGGGGTAGCAGATTATATCGAAACCAGTAATTCTTTCATCGGCCCTGAAATGATGAAAGACGACGTCAACCTCGGCGGAGTTTGAACTTAGAACGTAAAGGCGGACGAAATGCTGCGAAGCATTTTGTCCGGCGTGTCAATGATACTGCCAGCAACAATAATAATAGTATCGGATGTTGGCGCAAGTCCTGCAGTTTAAAGGAAACGAATAAAATCAATTAAATTGACTCCAGTGCTCAACTGTTTTTTATTTTATTGACCACAAAAGGACAAATTTGATCCCGACTGTGTTTGCAAAAAAAAAAAAAAAAAATACTAAGTGTTTCGAATTTTGGTACAAAGCCAACAAGTTCGGCAGAGGCGATCAAGTCGATAGCATCGACCCCAGCTTTCAAACGGTACTTATTTTATCGACTTCCAAAGATGAAAGGCAAAGTCGACCTCGGTGGAATTTGAACTCAAATCGTAAGGACAGACGAAATGTGACAAAACATCTTGCAAGGCGTACTTGCAATATGCTAGCTCGCCGACTTAATAATAATCCTTTCTACTATAGGCACAAGTCCCGAAATTTTGGGGAGGGGAATAGTCGATTACATCAACCATAGTGTTTCACTAGTACTTATTACGAAGGATAAAACGTAAAGTCGACTTCGGCAGAGTTTGAACTTATAACGTAGCGGCAGACAAAATACTATTTCTTTACTACCCACAAGCAGCTCAACACAGACAGGACAAACAAGGACTGACAAACGGATTAATTCGATTATATCGACCCCAGTACGTAACTGGTACTTATTTAATCGATCCCGAAAGAATGAAAGGCAAAGCCGACCTCGGCGGAATTTGAACTCAGAACGTAGCGGCAGACGAAATACTGCTAAGCGTTTCGGCCGGCATGGCAACGACTCCGCTAGCTCACGCCTCCACAATAATAATAATAACAACAATGATGATGATGATGATGATGAAAACGATGTCAACGACTACGAGGATGATGATGGTGATGATAATCCTTATGCATCCGGATGTATGTAAAATGCGTAAAAAAAACTACCCCAAAACCTGCGGTTGAGTGGATAAAAATTAACCCAAAATTGGTTGTCGGCTAATCACTACACAAAACTCACGATTCCCTTATCACTCACCAGATCCGGGATCAATTAGTGTCACTAAACTTAACGCGTAACACATTCACAATTCAACGTTGAATAAATTTACCTCCCATTCATTTCCTTCGCCTCATTGCATGCGCATGTGCGTGCGTGTGTATGTATGCACGCGCGTGTATTTGTTTGTGAGTGTGTATGTGCCTCTGTGTGTGTTGGCGTATGTGCTATATCCATAAACAAATCTCAAGCACAATCTCTCAATGTTGTTGGACTTCACCTTGCTTCTCCTCGCTTCTCTCATGGGCAATTATGTGTAGGATGTTGGTGAGCTGGAAGTCTTAAAACTCTTTCTCATTGTACACCAATTAAAGGACACACTGAAATCATTGCATATTCACAAGTTCTACATAAGTAAACAGAGATTGATTTTAGGATTTGTTTTAATAACTTTATTTATACTCACGTGATATGACAGAATTTTTCCGAGCATATCCTTTTTATCAGAATAAATATATTTATTTCCATTAACATTCTTTAAGCATTCGATGGATCATTTCCTTTTGATCGGCAGGTCGATAAATTAATTTTGTTTTAACTAAACACTTTCAAACTTCGAATACTGGTAGAATGTGTCAAATAGAACATCTTTTACTCTCAGCGTTGTTGAGAAAAGTTTCTATTTACGATGTTATTTCGTGTTAAAGTTGTCGTATTTCGTTAATTTGAACCAATCAATGACGTGTTTTCAACTGAATAAAATTATTGCTGTTGCTTGTCAACAACAACTACTATCGGCAGTGTATATTTTCCTTGTCACTGTTATTTATGACACAGGTCGTGCGTTTGTACTGGTTTTAGCTTTAGGGTTTTAGGGTTAGGGTTAGTGTTAGGGTTAGGGTTAGAGTTTGTGTTAGGGTTTTATGGTTAAGGTTTTAGGGTTTGGGTTACGCAAAAAGTGAAAAATGAAGCAATTAGAGGTTGAACGGATAAGGGGGCAAGAAATTTCAAAATTTTGGCAATTTTCTGTAATCACCGTATCTGGAAAGCTGGGTTTTTGGAAAAAAAAAACAAAAAAACAAAAAACAATAATTTACGAGAAAATGAGGTGAGGACGAGAGGATATCTTTCTGAAAATTGTAGCTGAAAAGCAGGAGAAAAAAGCAAAAGGCAGTAGAAATGCGCGAACGATTATGTTATTGCCATGGAGTAAACGTGCTTCAGATACATTCGTTCATTCATACGAACGTAACTGAGGTGAAGTATGTCATAAATAACAGTGACAAAAGAAATATACACCGCCGGTAGTTGTTGTTGACAAACAAGAGCGGTAATTATATTCATTGATTGGTTGAAAATACCGTAACAGGACAACACGAAATAACTTCGTAAATAGAAACTTTTTCAACAACGCTAAGAGTAAAAGATGTTCTATATGACACATTCTACCAGTATCCGAATTTTGAAACTGTTTAGTTAAAAAAAAAATTTATCGATCTGCCGATCAAAAGAAAAGTATCCTATCCGAGCAATGCCGGGTACTTTGGCTTGTATACCTATATATATTTATATTATTTATTTATTTTTTATGCACCCTTTTCAGTCCTAGCCAAGCACTTGGGCCCGATTTCCCGGTTTCTGTGGCGTATGTGGACGCCAGTCCATCGCAGCATTACTCAAGAAACAGGAAGAAAGAGTGAGAGAAAGTTGGGGTGAAAGAGTACCACAGGGGTTCGCCACCATCCACTGCCGGAGCGTCGTGGAGCCATAGGTGTTTTCACTCAATAAACACAAACAACGCCCGGTCTGACAATCGAAACCACGATCCACCGACCGCGAATTCGCTGCCCTAACCACTGGGCAACTGCGCCTCCATATACATACATACATACCTATATATATATATATATATATATATATATATATATATATATAAATAATATTTAAAAATTGAGGGAGATAAATTAATATTAATTTTAATATCAATTTAAAACCAGTAGTCCAGCATTCAAAAAATCTGAGGAGTCAGAGAAAATTCAAATATATGTGTATATTGGCAGGGCTGGCCTGCTAGGTAGCCGGCCAGAATGCTAGAAGAAGACCATCAACGATCAAACTACAAGGGAAATTCTCTAGAGGAAGAATTCAGCGAACACCAGAACCAACTTTGGCGGGCAGGACATATGAAAAATTAAATAAATAACAGACTTAAATGCATACCTCGGTTTCGGTCTTAACAAAAGAATTACTTGCATAATTCAAGTGTCCGTGACTTCATCAGTACATTTGGTCCTCGAGATGCAAACCGCAAGACTAACCCCAGCTCTCTGTGTCAAGACAGACACGTGCTTAGTCTTACTATATGTGTATATATATATATATACACATACAAACACACACACACATATATATGCGTGAGTATATGCGTGTGTGTGTGTAAATGTGTGTATGTGTACTACTAAAATGGACATTCTTTTATAACTATTGCCGCGAAATGTTAAATTATAAAATATCACTCGATGCTTTTTGTTGCACAGTAACATTCTATCACTTAATTTTATTACTTAATTTCAGAACGTATCCAAAGAGCGTTCAATGTATGCTATATACCATAAAAGCGACGAACATGATCTCCGAAGAAAATTAGCTGTCTAGACAACGTAATTAACATTCGGGTATCTTACAGATGTGAGTTTACATTATGCAACCGTCAATGTAAACCATCCAGATTGTCGTTTTTAATGTATCATAATATATACGTTGTCAAACGTTTTTAGATTTTGACACGTTGTTGGTTCGTGTTGAAATTCTTTTGTTTTACAAATATCTTTATGAAATAAATTACGTGTATTAATGTTTATTCGTGTGTTTAAGTAACGATTATAACAGACTAGCATTTGCGTTTTGTAAGCTCATGGAACCAAATACATTTTTGTCAACTTTAGGCACAAGGCCTGAAATTTTTGGGGAGGGGATCAGTCGATTAGATCGACCCCACTACGCAACTGGTAACTAATTTCTCGACCCCGAATGATGAAAGGCAATGTCAACCTCGGCGGAATTTGAACTAAGAACGTAAAGACAGATGAAATACAGCTAAGCATATCGCTCGGCATGCTAACGTTTCTTATTTCTGTATTGCCCACAAGGAGCAATACAGGGGACAAACAAGAACAGAATACGGATTAAGTCGATTACATCGACCCCAGTTCGTAACTGGTACTTAATCTATTGACCCCGAAAGGATTAAAGGCAAAGTCGACCTCGGTGGAATTTGAACTCAGAACGTAGCGGCAGACGAAATACCTATTTCTTTACTACCCACAAGGGACTAAACACAGAGAGGACAAACAAGGACAGACAAGCGGATTAAGTCGATTATATCGATCCCAGTGCGTAACTGGTACTTAATCTTTCGACCCCGAAAGTATGAAAGACAAAGTCGATCTCGGCGGAATTTGAACTCAGAACGTAACAGCAGACGAAATACCGCTAAGCATTTCGCTCGGCGTGCTAACGTTTCTGCCAGCTCGCCGCGTTTTAGATATATGTATATATATATCGTCTTAACACTTATAAGGAATTAGTCCGCTCGGGGCGACAGACGAGTTAGAAGATAGCTGCTCAAGTTGCCACGCATTAGGACTGAAGGCCAATGACGTGCCTGAAAACCAAGTTTGTTATTTCTTTATTGCCAACAAGGGGCTAAACATAGAGGGGACAAACAAGGACAGACAAACGGATTAAGTCGATTACATCGACCCCAGTGCGTAACTGGTGTTTAATTTATTGACCCCGAAAGGATGAAAGGCAAAGTCGACCTCGGCGGAATTTGAACTGAGAACGTAACGGCAGACAAAATACCGCTTAACCACATAGCAATGCCTGTGCTTATTAATAATTTGTGAGCAACATTTATTATATATCATCTTAAAGAGGATTTCATTTTCCGACATCAGCTTAGGACGTGAGTGTTATAGATAATGTATAGATAATTCACGAATTACGCGGATAGGTCTTGTATTTAATTTCATATTTTCGAGCGTAAGACTATTTGCACAACAGAATGCATGAATAAAAATTGCACATCGTGTAACAAAATGTTTTGCTAAGCAATTTTTTCCTTTTTGATAAATTTCTGATTCATTCTGTAAGTGTATAAATGTGAACATGTAAAACAATGAAATATATCAAACACGAACCAAGATGTCTGCCACAAAAGAAATTGCTCTGTATTATATGAAAATGCTGTTTCTTTAATATTTTATAATTATTAATTCAAGTACTTTTCAGATCATTTTTTGTTTCTTTATTTCTAATTTATAATTTAGTTATTCCACCATTATTTTTCATAAAACATGTGCACATAATTATGCTTCCAATTTTGTTTATGCACTTAAAATTTCGATAGAGTAATATTAGAGAAATCTTCATGTAACCAGATTTTTGTTTTCATTTTCATAACCTATCATTTATTTTATGAACTTTGGAAATATAATGCCTTATTCTATAATGTTCCTATAAAGGGTTTCTTTCTTTGCTTATCATTTTGTGTAACAATGCGCTGAGAATGCACGTATATATTTCTATGACAACCTCACCAATATTCTAAATCATAGTTCACCACATTTCCGAAAAGGGTAGCTTGTTTTTTAAAAAAATATTTTGAATATTCAGTTGTTAGTTTAAGTATAGTTAATGTATATTATATTCGAATGTGAAGATATAAGTTTCACACCTGCGTAGATACCTCCAAATTCATAGTACATAATACCAAAGTCTTGAGTCACTTCTTAATCAGTCGAAGACAAATGGTAAACATGTTTATCAACAAGGAAATACAGATGGAGAGATGGAAGGAAAATCTGGAAGAGCATTTAAACCCGACCTACTCCAGTCATTCGACTAGATCCATGCACATGTATACATATTAATTCTTTTATTCTTTTACTTGTTCCAGTTATTTGATTGTGGCCATGCTGGAGCACCGCCCTTAGTCGAACGAATCGATCAAAGAATTTATACATTTTTTTCTGTAGTTTCAGCTCAGAGCTGCGGCCATGCTGTGTGATTCAAACTTTAGATTGTCTTTATTAGAACCAGTATTTAGAAATCGATGTATATTCCCGTGTGAAGGGAGACCGGAGAAAGTATCATGGTCCATGTACCATTTAGTTAGAATCACTAGTTTTATAAGTGACAAAATAATTTTAGAAACAAAGGAGAGATTGTTATAAAGTATTAAGGACATCTTAGAATGTCTTCATTCACATGGAATGAATATCAACTATACGGTGTAAATTATAATAATTTATTACAGATTGACGAATTTTAAGAGATGCGTCCCTCTCAGTCGTTATTTTCTAATACACTTCCCGATATTTATCATCTAGGTAAGAATGAAGGTATATTGTAACCTGCCACCGTTGTAATCCATGTCTGCTACCACTTTCCTGAAGCTGTAGAGAAGGTTGCTCTTATTTTCAATGTCTCATTTGAATTAAGGTCATGTCACGTAGGAGTGGTAATAAAGAGGTGTTGTTGAGAAAATTTCATTGATTAAATGTTGCCGTTAGGTTATTGTTCAGAGGATTTCATTTCGGCATATAGGACTTCGCGAACAGAGGCGTCTGCTTAGGTGTGCCGGCTAAGAGTCATGCAACTGTTTAGTGTTGCAAGCAGGTAGGTAGAGGAAGTTTTTTGGTCAGTGGATGTGTCATTAATTTCAGTTCTTTTCAGTTTTATTGCTTTTAATCCTTTGCTTTCAAATAGTAAAGGTAAAACTGCAAACTTTAGTGGAGTATTTAAAAACTTAGTAAATGGATGTATCAGCTTAAGGTTTAATGAACTTTTTTAGGGTTCACAAAAGAATGTAAGTTGTATGTTTTAGCTGGTCAGCAAGTTTCTTTACCCGTTGATGTTATTTCGAGGATTTCCTCCTCGTATCTGGAAGGTGAAAGCTATTAATGGAGCATGTCATAGTGTTGTTAGTATAGAAATTTATTTACATTGTGTTAAGTTGTCTGTTTGCGAAATATTCGAATTTTACGTTGCGTTTGTTAGTTTGTACTATTTGGGATTAGGGTGGAAGGATTTTTTGCAGTATTTTGTAAGATAACAGCTGTTGCAGTGGAAACTTGTATGTTGTAGGGACGATTAAACCAGATGATTTTTCTTCTATTCTTACATTTTTCCTTTATCATGGTAGTTTTTTTTTGTTTCTATATTACACTTGTTGTTGAGAGCTTCGTTATATTGAGTTACTATTTCATTTAGTAATATTTAATTAGAAGATAAAAAAACAATTTTTAGAGATATGTTCTTTACCACATTTTAATTATGCCTTTGGGATGTTGCATTGCCTATGTATATATTGAATTTTTTTTCGTCATTTTCAAGGGTTTATTGTAACGGGAGTCTCGGTGGAGGGTAGCATCTAGGAAATTGACTGTTGTTAGTCTACTGTAATAAAGAAGTTTATGATTTAAAGAAGTAATGTAGTTCTTTCCTAAATTTAATAGTTTTTTTTAAAGATTAGCGTTTAGTAGTAAGAGTAGACTGTCGTTCTTATACTGATCACCAGAAATGGGATGAAATTTCCTAGATTACTAATATGTAAAAACTGACTATATCACTTATCTCTGCTGAGTCATTTCGTCCCATGCTTAGATCATATAATTCTTTAATGTCTTTTGTTTTAATCCAGAGAGCATTGATTGAAATATTGTTTCTATTTCGGTATTATAATTTGTTTCTATTATCTTATCCAAAATCAATTGAGCCATATTAAAAGATGTTGTTATTGAGGCGTAATGACCTCTCATGCCAGAATAGAAGACATGTCATTCATTTTTGCCTTGGGATTTTCTTAAATCCATCTATTACTTTGCAAGTGTTCCCCTAGAGAGGTTACATCAATTTTTGTTTTTAATTTTGGTAAGGATTTCTTAATGCTTCTTTTTTTATTAATGAGGCCTAGGTATGTTTATATATATATATATATATATATATATATGTGTGTGTGTGTGTGTTTGTGTGCATACATATACCTACGAACACAAACTCACTCATATGTACACACACACACACACACACATATGTATATATGTATGTATGTATGAAAGCTTGTTTTTATAAAAAGTTACATATGTAGAAAACAGTCACTGGTAGAAGGATCCCTCAACATATTTAAACAGATTATCATATTTATTTTATACCAAGAAGGAAAATGTCTTTGTCACAGTATAATTCAATATTGCTTCTCCAATCTTTACATGTCGTCTTTGGTTCATCGTTTGTTGTAAAGATTTATTGTTGGAAAATACAATAATGTAACATGAAGTAACTTACAAACACACACACACACACACACACACACACACACACACACACAGGCACGCGCACGCACAGGCTTGAACATAGACTGGCGTGCTCATAAACACACATACAGGCACATGTGAGAAAGTAGATACATTTTGCAAACTGAACCTTTGTGATTCGCTGTTTGATTCAGCTTCAACTAGATATCATTCCACTCAACCTGTGGAGGTATTTTCATTCATACTTTATTGCATTTCACGATGTGCAATAACAACTACATACACAGGCATATGCACACGACTGCTTGCACACGCGGGCACAGAACGATATTAAATTATAGTAGCATTCCTAATGCAATTTTTTTGAAGAGTGCTAGAAATAAATGGATCATTATACGATTTGGATTCATATTGTGCAACAGTAAATATAATGAACGAATACGTTTAGAATTACCGGGAATATAGTAACATCACCCGTTGCCTAATTGTATGCATAATATATATTTATTCATGTTTAGTGTCACCATCGATCGCAATATTATTATATCGATGTAAACTATAACAATCACACCGTTACTATGAATGGAATGCATGCATAATTTGATGAGCTATGCCCAAACGAATGTGTGTGTGTAGGGGTGTAAGTGTGCTCCTGTTTGCGTGCTGTGTTTTCGTCTATCTATCTGTCTGTCTGTCTATCTACTTATCTATCTATCTATCTATCTATCTATCTATCTATCTATCTATCTATCTATCTATCTATCTATCTATCTGTCTGTCTGTCTGTCTGTCTGTCTACTTATCTATCTATCCCATAGATAGATAGATAGATAGATAGATGGATGGATGTGGCTGTGTGGTAAGAAGCTTGTTTCCCAACAACATTGTTTTGAGTTCAGTCTCAGTGCGTGGCAGCTTGGGCAAGTATGTTTTACTGTATCCTTGGGACTAGTAAATTTTTGTAAGTGGATTTCGTAGAGGGGATCTGAAAATCGCCAGCTGTATATATATATATATATATATATATATATATATATGTAAACTTCTATAATTATAAGCATAATTATAATTAGGGTTCAGCAAAATGTGCTTAACCACATACCGAAATTTAGAAATAGCAGTTAAATACTATAATACTATTCCAATACCATATGATATCTCCCAAACAGTAATACTCTCAATTCACACAGGTAAAGAGACAAAAATTAAGAATCCACCCAGCTTTGGTTAACTATATAGGGGTTTCTAAGTTAAAGAGATGTAAAAATATGTAAAATCATATTTCTACTCACTTACTCCCGTCATCAGTATAGTATTTCAATTTTAAATTTGAGAGCACTGATAATTAACATACGTACGCGACCAAGCGCGATCGAGCAGCATATATCCGAAAACCAATACATCCGAATTCAAACAGACGAATGAGATCTCGCATTCTCCCTCAATCACCCACGTGTACCACGAATAATTCCGCAGAATCTGCAATTTACTATCAGGGAGTGAAGGTGAATTATATTATCAATAATAATAAAAGGTTAAAATTAATAAATTAATTTTACCCTATGATTATGTATATATATCTATGTATGTGTGGGTGTATAAATATATATATATATATATATATATATATATACATACATACGTACACACACACATATATATATATATGTATGTATTTGTGTGTGTGCGTGTTTGTGTAGACATCATTGTATGTGCGTCTTTGTGCCTTTGTTTGTCTTCCACCGACGCGTATCAAGCGGTGTTGGCATATTTACATCTCCGTTTGCTCGCTACAACAACGACGGATACAGCGCCTTTCGTGGAAGCTTTCGCCCGCTTCTTAGGACCGACTGACCCGTGCTCGACCACCGTTGGCACGGAGCCCTTCTCCACTTCGGTGTTCGAAGGTCTCGTTCGAATATTTGTTACTTCCACCGAGATGTGCCCCTGCGGCCGGCTTCACCCGGGCTCGATCTCGCGGCTTCCATGCACGCCGCGGCGCTCTCCTACTCGACGGGGATTCGGAAAATCGACTCGCCCGCGATCGCGCAAACTGTCGCACGGCCGGTTCGGCATCGGTCACTCGCTCGCTTCAGCGCCATCCATTTTCGAGGCCGGTCGATTTGGCAGGTAAGTTGTCACCCACTCCTGAGCGGATTCCGACTTCCGTGGTCACCGTCCTGCTGTCTATATCTACCGACACCCTTTCGGGGATCTAATGGGCGCAGTGTAGTGCACCTTAGCCGGACGTCCGGTAACATAGCATCTCGGTATAAGACACCGACAGAATAAATACTAGAGTTTTAAAAAGTCCTGCAATCAATTTGGATTTGTTCAACTAAAACCATTCAAGTTGGTGCCGAGGCATGGGCGCAGTCATATGACTGAAACTAGTAAAAGATACAAAATATGTAAATATGTGTAGATACGCACGTGTAGGTATATATCATCATGTTCGTGTGTGAGTTTGTAAGTGTTTGTGTGTGTGAGTGTTTGTGTGTGTTTGTGTGTGTGGGGGTTTGTGTGTTTTTGTGTTTGTGTGTGCGTATGTGTATGCGTGTGTGTATGTGCGTGTATGCACGCACGTATTTGTGTACATATTCAAAGGCATGTGTGATGATCTGAAATGGTGAATGGATTTATATAACAAATGGTGAATACAACTGTATTGACAAAATGCGTATATTTTCTATATGTAAATTTATGTTTGGATGAATACTTCTATTCGTTCAGTACCTTTATTGTACATTAGAAAAACATTCCGGCCCCTGTGTAATATTTTAGTCGTAGCGTTGTAGCACTGAAAATTTTAATAATTTGGTTGTCGCCTCATAAATCATCACGGCGAATTTACTATTCAAAATCTCAGTTCAATCCAGTGTGAATAAGGTAATTTATTCACACGTGTTACGGCACTCCATGTTTACTCCATGTTTAAACCAGTGAAGACCGACACAAACGATTGACATAATATCACAATCTCTCTTTTAATACTGGGATCGATTTTATCGACTTCACTCTTCCCCTACAAATATTTATATCATCATATAATCACTACTCCTAAAACAAAATATATTATCTATGAATAGTAAACAGAAATACAGAAATCCGCACTTACACAGAGACGCATCTGAAGGCGCATGGCTCTATGGTTAGTGCGTCGGGCAGTCAGGATGTAGTGAGTTCGATTCCCGGAGAGGCTTGCGCATTATTTTCTTCAGCAAAACGCTACATTTCACTTTGCTTCATTTAACTCAAGAGCAAATCAGTTCCAGTAATAGCTGGGAAGTTAACCTAGCGACGGAGCGCTCTCCACTTCACGAAGGTGAGAATGGTAATCTCAGTCATTTATACGTCATGAAACCGGTTTTAACCCCGGTCATATATAAAAGCGTTGGGATCACAATAATGAGGTAGTGAGTTCGATCCCCGGACCTTGCTGTGTGTTGTGTTCTTGGGCAAGACACTTTATTTCAAGTTGCTCCAGTTAACTTACCACTAAAGATGTGCTGCGGGGTCACTAGTACCAAGATGTATTGACCTTGGCCTTTCCCTTGAATAGCATCAGTGGCATGGAGAGAAGAGGCTGGTATGCAAGGGCGACTGCTGATCTTCATAAACAACCTTGCCTTGGAGGGTAACTTTCTAGGTGCAATGCCATGGTCATTCATGACCGAAGGGCGTCTTTACAATTGTGTTCATGTTGCAGAATTTCATGTATTTTACCTCTTTTGGAATGTTTCATATTTATTAGAAGGTTTACATTCAGGTTCAGAATTTAGCATAATTTCATCTCTCGAATTTTCAAAATATTAAGAATTTTCGATAATTTGCCCATATGATTATAGACAGGAATATGGCGGAAGATTGCGGGAAAGGACAAACAACGAAGAAATTATAATATCTACATGTGTGTATGGAGGGTTTGAAGATCTCAGATGTTTCATATAGATTTTCGACTAAGTGTATAAATATGGTCGCTTTTTATAAGGTAAGACAGGCGGCAGCTTAACTTACGAATGATAGTTATTATTTGAGGAACTTGAAAGTAGATTATTTATACTCAAAGGAATAGTGAAAAATTAAACTCTGACAATATCTCTTGAAATTAAATGTTTATATAATACAAGTCCTCGACTAATTAACTACATAACAAAACATATAATTTATCATCGTAATGCTCACCAAAACTAGGAATTTAATCGTTGTGTTTGGAAAAATTGTTAACCTGGAATTGTATATGCATTTATTTGTTATATCGTTCCAATTCAAGCTGTTAATGTTATACAAAATTGGTACGCAGACCGTATATATATGTATGCGTGTGTTTGTGTATGTATGTGTATATGTTTGTAGGTTGTGTGCTTGTTCCCCAACATCGCTTGATAACCGATGCTGGTGTGTTTACGTCCCTGTAACTTAGCGGTTCGGCAAAAGAAACCGATAGAATAAGTACTAGGCTTACAAAGAATAAGTCCTAGGTTCGATTTGCTCGACTACAGGCGGTGCTCACGCATGGCCACAATCAAACGACTGAAACAAGAGTATATATATATGTATATAGTTGAAAACTTTAGAAAAACAAAAGACGGAGACACTTATATGAACAAGTTAGTGCATTAGTTTGATGCTCGGGTAAAAAAAGGCATTTACATTTCTAGCTTACCCTCTTCGACAGAAGGAAATAAGAGAAAATAAAGAGAGAGAGAGACCATGAAAAAAGCTTGTAGAATTCATGTATGTGTGCGTGTGTTTGTGAGCGTTTGTGTGTGTGTGTGGGGGGCCGTAATCAGTGAGTCAATCAATTATAACGTTTACACGTATTCCTGTATTTGTATGTATGCGTAGCGATCGTTAAAATGAATACACATTTTTAAATCTTTGAAGATGTATCCTGATTTTTGCAAATGTACATGTAGGAAGAAAATATAACTCACTACAGTCCCGTCTGCACTGTGCACACGCTAACTGCCTGCTATTTGGAAAAATTTGCACGTACACTGGGAGGGGACCATGTCTGTCATTGTGCGATATCATCAAACAATGACCGCCTAGATTGGTTGCATTGCTCATCTTCATTTCAAATGCCCGACGATTCTCAACTAACATTGTAGAAGAACGTTAAACTTCAAGGTATTTGTTTTATGAAAATAGTGCATCTGTACCGAAATGCAAGACAATTGAGAAAGAGAATGCAGACAAGAATATTAAATGTAACGTTAGAATTAAGAGGAGCAAAGAGTAGATATGAATGTATAGGCACAAGAGTGGCTGAGTGGTAAGTATCTTGCTAACCAACCACATGGTTCCGGGTTCAGTCCCATTGCGTGGCATTTTGGGCAAGTGTCTTCTTCTATAGCCTCGGGCCGACCAAAGCCTTTTGAGTGGATTTGGTAGACGGAAACTGAAAGAAGCCCGTCGTATATATGTATATATATATATATGTGTGTGTGTGTGTGTGTATGTGTGTGTGTGTGTTTTTGACCTCCCCCAACAGGGCTTGATAACCGATGCTGGTGTGTTTACGTCCCCGTAACTTAGCGGTTCAGCAAAAGAGAATAATAGAATAAGTACTAGTCTTACAAAGAATAAGTCCTTGGGGTCGATTTGCTCGACTAAAAGGCGGTGCTCCAGCATGGCCGCAGTCAAATGACTGAAAAAAGTAAAAGAGTAAAAGAGTGTGCATAGATATACGCTTGTGATTGTGAGCGTTTGTACCTTTGAGGCAAAGAGACTGACTGGGAGGGGGAGAAAGAGCAAGAGAGGGGGAAAAGAAAAACAAAGATAGACAGATTGAAAGACAGAGAGATAGAAAGACATACAAACAGTTAGACGGAATAGGCTGGCGATTAGAAAGATGGTTTACAGAAAAATACATACGATCAAGAGATAAAGAGAATTTAGCAGAGAAACATAATAGGTGGATAAAATCGTATAGTGTATAGTTCTGAAACGCCATTTCAAAGTATCCCCATTGGATTATATAGTATTATTATGCAAGAAAATAATCTTTTTTTGATCAGGTTTCATAAAAAAAATTTTGATTGTGTTTCTTATAGAGTATCTTTTCTTCCATTTTGCATTGTATATCATCATTTCCTTTCTTAATATTTTCTTGACAATTTACATAAATTTCTTATTTTTAGAATGTCTAGTATTGGTTTACTTTATAAGGAACCAACATGCCCGGAAATCAATAGTCTATAGTTTCCTGACTTAGAAATAGGTATATATTTCGTTTAAATAAAACATTTTTTTCTAAAAGTAATATATATGTTAAAGTGTTTATAGTGCTATGCGGTAGTCAGTCTTTGAGATTTAAAAAAGTAAAAAAAAAAAAAACGTAAGTCAAATTCAGCATTCCATTCACAGCCATTCAAAGGGAAGATCACAAAACCTCATACACACCTACACAAAGAGAAATGCGCAGCGATATACACTGTTATATATAAATAAATGGTCGCACACCCTTCATACCTACATGTGCATACATAATCATATAAGTTTTCTATGTATGTATGTATGTATCTAACTGTCTATCAATCTATCCGTTTAACACTTTCAGTGTATATATTCTTTTCTTTTTTTTTCTTTTACTTGTTTCAGTCATTTGGCTGCGGCCATGCTGGAGCACCGCCTTTAGTCGAGCAAATCGACCCCGGAACTTATTCTTTGTAAGCCCAGTACTTATTCTATCGGTCTCTTTTTGCCGAACCGCTAACTGACGGGGACATAAACACACCAGCATCGGTTGTCAAGCAATGCTAGGGGGACAAACACAGACACACACATACATATATATATATATATATAATATATATATATATATATATGTGTGTATACGACAGGCTTCTTTCAGTTTCCGTCTACCAAATCCACTCACAAGGCATTGGTCGGCCCGGGGCTATAGCAGAAGACACTTGCCCAAGATGCCACGCAGTGGGACTGGACACGGAAACATGTGGTTGGTTAGCAAGCTACTTACCACACACCCACTCCTGCATATAAATATGTATGCATGTATATATATATATATATATATATATATATATATATATACTAGCTGAAGGTGACCCGCTCTACGCGCGGGTATGAGTGTGGTTGTTACTTTCTGTTGCTTCCTTTCAGCACGTGAAAAGTACCATCCGAACATGGCGGATTGCAGCACCGCCTTGACTAGCTTCTGTGCCAGTGACACGTAAAAAGCACCAACCGATCGTGGCCATTGCCAGCCCCCCTGGCACCTGTGCCGGCGGCACGAAAAATGCACCCACTACGCTCACAGAGTGGTTGGCGTTAGGAAGGGCATCCACCTGTAGAAACACTGCCAGATCAGACTGGAGCCTTGTGCAGCCTCCTGGATTCCCAGACCCTGGTCAAACTGTCCAACCTGTGCTAGCACGGAAAACGGACGTTAAACGATGATGATGATGATTCTCCCTCTTTGTTTCTCTCTCCTTTCTCTCACTTTCCCCATTCTCTTACTCTTCCTTTCTCTCGGACTCTCCCTCGCTTTCTCTTACTCTCTATCTTTATCTATCTCTCTCCCATTTATAAACAACAGAAGATCTTGAGTAAGTTGAGAAATAAAATATTTAGAAAGATCAATCATAAATATCAGGCAGTAACAACGGAAAGGTCTGCTTCAAGGCAGACAGCAAAACACTAACATTTAAAAGGGACAGACGAACTTGCGAGCTGAATAAAAATAATAAAATATTGGAAACCAAAGTTTGAAGGGATAGAATCTGAGGGTAGTAGAGTCAGCGTCGCTGGCATTTCTTAACGACGGACAGCAACGTTTTGACAGTTTAACGGCTAGCGTAAAATTTTGAACTTGATGTAAAAGAAAATCCCTAAACACCAAGTTTTGAAGTGATTCTTTTTCACAACAGTAGACTCACCATGGCAAGCATTCAAAACTTCTTCATCATGGACGGCAACACATTGACGATTAAAAGGCTGGCGCAAATTTTTTAGCTTGATGTAACAGATAATTCCTAAACACCCGCTCCTTTAAATTTTAATCCCCTTCCAGCCCCATTTATACCCCTTTTCACATTTTGGTTAATATAACGTGATTTCATTCGGGTGTACTGGGGCCACATTTTATAAGATGAGGAATTTTGTCCTAGAGGTCACGCCTTTCATTTGAGGGAAAAATAGTTGTCATGCAAACTTGCCAGCACTTTTAACATAGGTCTGCATCTATGTATGTGTATGTGTGTATGTATGTGTGTGTATGTATGTGTGTGTATGTATGCATTTCCATTGAGTCAACCTCATTTCTACATAGCAGACCGTTACATAAACAAAGGTACATACATACATGCACACACACACATACACACACACACATACATAGATACATACACACATACATGCATACATACATATACACATACATGCATACACACGCACGCACTACAAAAACCGAGTAAAAAATTTCAGTTATCTCTCTCTTTCACACAGACAGATACATAAAAGAAGGCCGTTTGTATGAAATAGAGTGAGTATTGTGTGTTGTTAGTGGTGGTGGTGGCGATGATAATTATCATTAGGAAAAAGAGTGAGTGAGTGAGGAAGACATATACATAAATTGAGACGATGATAATTCTCCCTATGAATGCAAACAGATACATCAAAGAAAGCCGCCTGACGACCTTATAAAGGCAAAGTGAAAGGGAGTTGAGGGGAATACCTTAAATAACGGGAGTGGACATTGTCAACGTTATAAATAAAGGGGAGTAAGAGAGGGAAAGGAGGAAATAGTGTGAGTGAAGAAGATGGCCCCTAGCAACCACACCTTTTAAGATAGGGATTTCTAAGGTAGCCCACGCGCATCGTCACCTCATTCTACATGTCCCTGTAAATTTTGGAGCGAATCGTAGTGGCATTGAAAGCGATCCAAGCGGTAAAAACGCATTTCAGTTTTATATATAGAGACTAGCTGAAGGTGACCCGCTCTACGCGCGGGTAAGAGTGTGGGTGTTACTTTCTGTTGCTTCCTTTCAGCACGTAAAAAGCACCATCCGAACGTGGCCGATTGCAGCACCGCCTTGACTTGCTTCTGTGCCGGTGGCACGTAAAAAGCACCAACCGATCGTTGCCACTGCGAGCCCCCCTGGCACCAGTGCCGGCGGCACGAAAATAGCACTCACTACACTCACAGAGTGGTTGGCGTTATGAAGGGCATCCACCTGTAGAAACACTGCCAGATCAGACTGGAGCCTGGTGCAGCCTCCTGGCTTCCGAGACCCCGGTCATACTGCCCAACCCGTGTTAGCACGGAAAACGGACGTTAAACGATGATGATGATGATGATGATTCTCCGTATTTGTTTCTCTCTCCTTTCTCTATCACTTTCCCACTCTCTTACTTTTCTTTTCTCTCGGACTCTCCCTCGCTTTCTCTTACTCTCTATCTTTATCTATCTCTCTCCCATTTATAAACAACAGAAGATCTTGAGTAAGTTGAGAAAAAAAATATTTAGAAAGATCAATCAGAAATATGAGGCAGTGGCAATGGAAAGGTCTGCTTCAAGGCAGACAGCAAAACACTAACATTTAAAAGGGACAGACGAACTTGCGAGCTGAATAAAAATAATAAAATATTGGAAACCAAAGTTTGAAGGGATAGAATCTGAGGATAGTAGAGTCACCATGGTTGGCATTTCTTAACGACGGACAGCAACGTAGTGACAGTTTAACGGCTGGCGTAAAATTTTGAACTTGATGTAAAAGAAAATTCGTAAACACCAAGTTTTGAAGTGATTCTTTCTCACGACAGTAGACTCACCATGGCAAGCATTCAAAACTTCTTTATCATGGACGGCAACACATTGAAGATTAAAAGGCCGGCGCAAATTTTTTAGCTTGATGTAACAGAGAATTCCTAAACACCCACTCCTTAAAATTTTAATCCCCTTCCAGCCCCATTTAGACCCCTTTTCACATTTTGGTTAATATAACCCGATTTCATTCGGGTCTACTGGGGCCACACTTTAAAAGATGAGGAATTTTGTCCTAGAGGTGACGCCTTTCATTTGAGGAACAAAATAGTTGTCATGCAA
Source organism: Octopus sinensis (assembly GCF_006345805.1). Classification (NCBI taxonomy): domain Eukaryota; kingdom Metazoa; phylum Mollusca; class Cephalopoda; order Octopoda; family Octopodidae; genus Octopus; species Octopus sinensis. Next base: position 46,878,604 of record NC_043006.1, read on the forward strand.
ACTTGTCAGCACCTTTAACATAGGTGTGCATATTTTCAGCTGAATCGACCGACTACGTACTGCACACATTATATATATTTATATGTGTGTATATATATATATATATATATATATATATATATATATATGTGTGTGTGTGTGTGCACGCATTATATATACAAATATATACAAATGAGATATATATCTGTATAAATTAAATTAGAGATAAAACCACTAATAGGCAAATCAAACAGTGAAAAACCAAAAACAAAAACAAAAAAAGAAAATATAACATAGAAAATATATCTATATATATAAAACTGTAGTTGTGTGAGTGTCTGTCCCCTTCGATTTAGGTTCCTAACTACTCCCACATTTTGCGGTGCAGTTTAACCAAATTCGGGTATCTTATAGTCGTGATTCATATCGAGCCCGTCTGGCTATTAGCGCGCGTCTACGATGAGTCTACGATTTTAAAAATAATTTAACATCATTTTTTATTCCATTTTAATGCATAATTTTTCGTGTGTCGATGGCGGCGGAGTTGGCGTCCACGGTCACATCTGCACCTGTTTGCTTCTTCCTCGTGAAGCTGTGGGGAAGGGAGTGTAAGGAAATCAACGTCGTAAAGCGTTGTCAAGGAGACCAGCGTTCTTTTAGAACAACGGCTTCATGGCTTGAAGACACCAAAACAGAAATGGCTAAGAAAGCCCGAATTGGCATCTATAAGGGAAGTAACTCTCTAAAAATGCTTATATAGTTATTTCCCTTACAAACCCGAGCAACACCGGGCGATACTGCTAGTCTTTATATATAAAAGTAAGGTTGTGTGTCTGTCTCCTACGATTTAGATTCCTAACCACTCCCACATTTTGCGGTGCAGTGTAACCAAAACCGGGTATCTTATAGTCGTGATTCATATCGAGCCCTTCTGGGTATTAGCGCGCGTCTACGATGAGTCTACGATTTAAAAAAAAATTACCATCATTTTTTATTCCATTTTAATGCATTTTTCGCTATCATATAAGGGAAGTAACTCTCTAAAAATGTCTACGATGAGTCAACGATTTAAAAAAAAATTACTTTCATTTTTTATTCCATTTTTAATGCATTTTTTGCTATTTTTTTTTGCTATAACTCACTAAAAATGCTTATAAAGTTATTTCTCTTTCAAACCCGAGCAACGCCGGGCGATACTGCTAGTAAAATATAAAATTGAAAACTTTAAATTATTTAAATTGAAAATAAAAATTATTAAATTATATTTATAATTTGTTTAAAAATATATATAACTATGAAAAAGTATGAAAAAGTTTAATATACATAAATACAGATATATACACTTTGTATATATACATTATATATACATATTTATATATAGAACACACACACACACACACATACATTATATATACATATTTATATATAGAACACACACACACACACATACATTATATATACATATTTATATATAGAACACACACACACACACACATAAATGAACGCAAGAATATCTGATTCATAATATTTGTTCTCATGCTCGTGTGTTGTTTGTTGGTGACAGACATATACTTAAAAGAACGTCGCCGAAGTGATAGGAAGGTAGGAAACAGAGTCAGTGAAAAAGAAAGGAAATAGCGATAGTGACAGATACTTTAAATAACGGTAGTGGACTTCTGAAAGTTATGAAGAGTAAGAGAGGGAAAGGAGGAAATAGGGTGAGTGAGGAAGATGGCCCCTAGCAACCACACCTTTTAAGATAGGGATTTCTAAGGTAGCCCACGCGCATCGTCACCTCATTCTACATGTTCCTGTAAATTTTGGAGCGAATCGGACGGGATGTAGTGGCATTGAAAGCGATCCAAGCGGTAAATATATGCACGTACATATATTTCTTTACTGCCCACAAGTGGCTAAACACAGAGGGGGTTCATACATATATGTATGTACATACATACATATATATATATTTATATTCATATATATATGTACATACATACATATATACATATATAAATACATACATTCTTACATATATGTATACATACATATATAAATATATACATACTTACATATATGTATACATACATATATATATTCATACATGTGATATATATATATATATACAAATATATATACATGCGTATGTATGTATACGCATCAAGAATAGAGTCCAGTGATCCTAATACATCTGTTTTGTACACCACCCGCCTTCGTCCTTTGGTTTTTTCGTAAACTCTCCTTATATGTATACGCACATTCACACGCACACATCCATATGCATACACACACACACACACACACACACACATATCTACATATAATTATGCATATATATACGTATATATATGAATAATACTGAAATCGAAATATGAAATGATATCTATTTCGCTAGGTATTATATACATATTATATAATATCTTCGCATTGTTTAATGCAATATTCAGAGAAGGCAATATTCAGAGAAGTCATAGCAATCTGAGTGAAGGATAATCTCAGACATATAATCAGATTGATTCATCTACGTAATTTACGCTTGTTTAACACGAGATTTTGATGTTTTCGCCCGTCCATCAATGTATGGTTGTATTTATGCGAATGATTTCGAGTGTGTGCATATGCGTTGTTTTCTGTGCTTCTGTACTTGTTAGATCAGAATATAGTGTTATTGGAACAGTGTATAGATATTCTAACAATCGTTCGATGGTTCTTACTAATTTCCTGTGTTCTTTAGTGAAGCAATGCCAACAACTTTACCGCTCAGTGCGTCATCCTATATTTGGTATTCGGTGAATGAGACAGCTTTGATGAATCTGTTTTGATGAATGTCTCTTACTGTGGTATACTTACATCCGAGATCATATAATGTATATAAATTGTTGTTAGTTCTTTGACATCCCATAGTTTTTGTAGATATTGCGGAGCGGATATTCTATTTATTGTTATTGTGTATCCTTGAACGTTTATTTATATTTTCTTAGGCTGTGCATTATATTTATCGCCACATCTATTGCATCATGACACGAAACAAACAAAGGAAGGATAATATTTGAGCTATATTTAGTTGCTATTTCTGATGGAGTAGAGGCGCACCAGTTGCATTCATATATGAATTTTGCCGGAGCCTGTTGAAAATGGAAAAAAAAGGGGTCCGTTCAGAACTAAATACTGGATGTTCATGCTACGAGAATGTTTCTGTGCGTGTAAATGTATCATAAACCCCAAGTAATATTTATGGAGCGCAGTTTAGCTGCATTTTTTGTGCAATAAATACAAAATTACGTAGTTTAACATCCTCAATCGCAAGCATATCGCAATTAACTTTTTCCATTTGATCTTGTAAATATGAAATACCCTCATGTAGCAAATGCCCTAGGGAATTGAAACTATGAGGACATTTTGAACGTATAACGTCGTAGCTGGAAAACAATTTAGTTAGTAATTTCCTTTCTATTATTTTCTTATCTTCTAACTCGTTCTCTGTATGATTGTGGACTGACAAATGCTATGTTTGATTCTTACTTGATAAAGATATTTTGATGTATGTTTTCGTGTCGGTATCTTATTTAGTTATTTAGTTTATGTATTGTAGAAAATGACATTGGTAACATGTAAGGAAAATATGTTTTTCTTTCCCGAAACTGAAGTACTTGGATTAGTTTACATCATATATACAGAAAACCGATTGGTATATAGCTTTATGTCTTCGTTTATCTAAAGGGTATACGTGAAAGAATGTAGATTATAGATTAACGATTTTTCTCAATGTTTAGTAACTGTGTAGACACAGATAACGTCTCTAATAGCTGTATTTGTATAACGTCTTAATGCCGCCAAAATGTATATTAAATTTCGCATTATCTCCATTAAACTAAAATATTCGGTTGTCTGGAAAGTTCGTGCTGGTTTCTAAAGGAAAGAAAAAGGTCAATAAATACTTGCCATTACATTTTTAATCAACCAAATATGAACCATTTTGTTCCACAACGCGTTTCCATCTTTCCTTTAACTTGAAAATACCCTCTTCCCAGAATTGATGGGATTTCATGGCAAAAAATTCATCAACATATCTTTTTACGTCATCCAAGGAATTGAAATGTTTACCATTAAGACTATTCTGCAGATACCTGAATAAGTGGAAGTCCGAAGGAGCAATATTTGGTGAATATGGAGAGTGAGGTAACACATCCCCGCCGAGCTGCAGCAATTTTTGTCTGGTTCCTAAATCATCAAATGCCGAAAATGAACTTTCTCATCTTCCATTTTAAAGGGTTACAGAATTAATACAGGTTATAGGAACATAAACTTTCTTCCACGAAAAGATAGCTTAAACTGTGCTCTAAATGGAGGTGTAGTCAAATCCTATTTTATGGACTCAACCGTGTTCTAAAATAAGTGGGAATTTAAGCTACTATAAATCGGCACGAACTTTCCGGACAACCCAATACATTAATTGCAGATAGAACTGTATCTATTGATGATCGCTTGGGTGGAATGTAGCACCTTTAAGAGTAATAGTTTAAAATAATTTCAAATTACCAATTTCAGAAATGACAGAAAAACTGCATTATCCTCTATTAACACAATGTAGGAAATGTATGCTTCAGTTTGGCCAATCATACAATAAGTATACCATTGTTCCATACATATAATTGTAAACATAATCATTTCTAAGGATTCTTATTCGACCTATATAATATCAGAATTATTTTGTCTTTCTATATGTTCATGGCAATAGTTTAAGAATATTATAAGAGAATACTTTCCATAAACAAACTGACTCAACCTAAATACTTGTTGCCATGCAAGATTTGAGTAATCGTCAAGATGTGTGTATGTATATGGGTGTATGTATATGTCTATATACAAAAGGTTTACGTTTGTGTGCATGGTATGTACGTGTGTCTGTCTGCGTGTGGTACTGTGTGTTTATGAACGAGTGCAGAAACGGCGTGCATTTATGTGTGTCTTATAACATTATAAAATACATAAATGTAATTACGAGATCTCAAACTATTCGTTGCTTTAACTATATACGATTTAAATAACCATAACAAGTGAAATAATTCACTGGTCTTTCTTTATCAAATATCTCTTTTTATTGAGGTTTTCTGAAAGCTAGCAGGATTTCAAGCTAACATGATCAACGTGACGCTGGGATTTATTCAATTGCAAGCACACAGAGAAAATGCGATACAGACTTTAATTAAATTTTGTCGACCACATGATAGATACTTAAATATCGTTTCCCATAGAATTAAATTCCAACTGGGTGTGATTTAAGAGGATAGAGTTACAGTGTTCACTTCACATCATTATTTTTCGAAGTTATATTTTATGTAAGTATGAAGGAAATTTCATTAATTAATTTAAGATATTCTTCTCCTATTCGTCTCTCAAACAACTGTTGGCGAACGTTTCGCTACCTAAGACTCATATAACGCATTCATTGCTATAACATGGAGAAAGATTCACGCTTCTAAATCAACTGCCATTGATTTCCTCACGTTTGCTTTATAATCATTAACAAATAACAGAGGAAAGAATAAAAAAAATATGACAACCTAAGAAAGTAAAAAAATTAGAAGATTTATAACAAACCATAACATTTGTTGTTTTTTTTTCGTCTTGCAGTTAATAGGCTACTACTACTACTGCTGCTGCGACTTACACAAGAACAACTGTCGCCTCTAATAGTACCGTCGCTATAAGTTTTAGCATGAATATCACGAACCCAACTTTCTTTACAACTACCACTAACAAAGCAAACGACGACGCTGCGGCTGCCTTTCCTACCCACTCCTCCCCCCCCCTTACATCCCCACCTCCTTTCCTCCTCCACTCATTCTCCCTCTCTCTCTTCCGCATTCTCCTCCTTCCTCCTCCTGCTACTGCTGCCGCCGCCGCTAATGCTACTATAACAAAACCGACAGTATTAGTATTATTCTGGTTATGAAAAGTGCATCCTGCGATGCTTATTATAAATCTAAGAGTGGGCAAAAGTTAATTTTATATCCATAGATTAAGTGGATAAAATACAAAAGTACATTATGTATATGATTAAGTTATAAAACGTGAAGACTGAAATAGAAGATGAAGTCGAGAAAACCATTGGCTAAGTCTGGTAGGAGCACTCCACATTTCTGTTCGGCCACTTTCCTTCAAAGCGACAATTTTAACAACTTCTGTTTTGAGACAGAAAACCGATACATACCACAATTATTTTCGGTTTTTATTGGTTGTACTAAGGTTCTTTTATTGCTTTTTTCTAATAAGATTTTTTTGGTTTTGTTTATTTTATTTTATTTTTTAGATTTCATAACTAGTCATCAGTTGACGTCAGCACTTCAACATGGAATCTGGATCACCTAAATGAGAGCGCCAGCGCTTCATTACTAACACTTACCATTTAGAAACACGTTGTACTTGTTCACCATTAAGCATTTAACAAAGATATTGAAAGATTCGTTTTTCTGCTGGGTTAGCATAAAATTATTTAGGTCAGTTAGAGTTGGGGGTTTAGCCCTTCGGATTGTTTACCACACGATTTTTCTTTGAGACCAATTGAATCATGCTGCTCTATCTTTCGTGACATTTTGCCACACGTCTCCAGCCTCATTTTCATCTCAACAGTCGCAAAGCAATGATGTGGATTGAAGTCTTTGGTTTACTAGATTCATAATCGAGAACGGAAAACGAGGCGAATATTTCGGCTATTCCTGAATTGACGACCTTCAGGACTCCAATAACCACAAGAAGCGTGTTTCGTGGTTGCATTATTGCTGTTCAGATTCTGTTCTTATCACTGCTCTCTCTTCTCCTCTATCGTTTTCGACACAGAGAGCAGAAACTTTAAGTGAATCTCCGCGTTACTGCTGGACTTTCTTCATTGTATATCAAATACCGCTTTTACTTTCGGTGATCACATTTAGGATACAGTTCAGAGTAACACAGCATTTTTTCTTTAAAGTGTTCTTCATAAAATATATAATAGTTAATTACTCAGAAGCATTGTAAAGCATAAATGTTCAAATTAATAAATCCATCACAATGGTAGCTTGATTCTGTGCTACATCATATGTTTAAGATGTACTTGCATAGCAAGTGACCTGATCTGAAATCGTGTACTGGAACGAAAACAATTGCAGCGTGGAAGGTGCTTATAAGCCATTTAAAAAAAAACACACAAAATCCGTTAGATTCACTTCAACATTTAAATTTAATTGAAATATTAGATTCACTTCAATATTTAAATTTAATTTAATATTTTCGTCACTTCCGTGATGTAGCACAGAATTTTGTCAATGAACAGGTCGCGGTCTCAAATCGACGAAAATATTTGGCAAATTAAATTTAAATGTTGAAGTGAATCTAACGGTTTTTGTATGTTTCTTCAATCGCTTATAAACATCTTCCACACTTCAATTGTTATATGTTTAAGTCTGTGAATGTTTCGTACCATCGATTGAAGAAGGAGATGGAGTACAATAGTGGATTCACAGTAAGTAGAATAGTTCTTTCGAAGCAGAGAGGGTGTGTTTACATTCCTTCAGTACATAAGTACATAATCACAACTCACGGTAGGTAATTCTGAAATTTATATCAGTACATTGAATCTGAGCTGTGGAGTGCATTATATATATATATATATATATATATATATATAATATATATATATATATACATATATATATATATATATATATAGTGAAAATCTAGTCTATTGAGAGAATACATGAGTATAATCTTAATCTATTAATTAGTGCATTAAGCCGAAATGACTTTGCCTCAATAAATAATAAACTTCATACAAAATTTAATTAGCATGTTATTAAAAGTAATACATGTTGCGCAAAATAAGCAATCTAATTAAGAAGTATGTTATAGATTTTTGATATGTTGGACATAAACACATATTTCTGAATTCCTCTGATGTCAGCTTGTATTAAATTTGACCTACGTGGCTGTTTGCTAATGTGTATTTAATGAAATATCTTCTTGTAATTCGAAAGTTACTGAAACGTGTTCAAGTACATTTGTTATTACTAGTAATAGAATTTTAATTTTATTTGTTATCATTTCTATCAGAGCCATAGTTGACAGAAAGACATGAATAGGAAAAATACTGATTTCAAAATCTTTGAATTTTGTCAGGGATTTCTCAAAGTGAGAGGTTTCGAAAATTAAGCAATTTGACCGTATATGTAAAGCAGAACAGGATATTCTCCACTTATTTTCTTGTAATATATACAAGTACACTTATGTGTGTACCTTAATTTCCAGCAGACCACGAGGCTCCGACCTGCGGTAGAACCTTCCGAGGAAGCATCGGCCTCAACAGCCACAACCGGACGCCGTATGCCCCATCTTTCTCTCCCATATGATGTCTCATGTCGAAAACGACGGACGAACACTATTGTGTGTATTATATATTTAAGTCCGCGTATGAAATCCACTACCTAATAGAAGAGATCCAGGTTCGATTCTACGGTGTGGCTATTTAGTTGCACGGCTATCTAAGCCTTGTGAGAGTGTGAGTAGAGGGAGTGTAGCAGACTAACAATGTACGCAGGGGATCTTTATTTATGTTGCTTGGCGCATCGAATTTAGTAAGATTTTCCTTCCGCCTTGTACGTTCCACGAGTAATTTAAGTAACTGTCTGCTTTTAGAGACAGTGTAAGGTAAATATTTGTAAGTACATTCATTGCTTACTGCTTATCACACGTTGTATATCAGTAATAAAAGAATCCAATGTATCACACATTTTGTTTATGAGAATTACGTTAAGTGTAGACTCAACCATTCACAAACTAATTCAAAGAGTACTTAGTTCAGTTGAACGCATAGATCAATGATAAGGAACTCACCTCATTGAAGCTTTATAACCATCCAGATACTTAACTCACCTTGTAGAATCAATGAGACGGAATGAACATTTTACAAAATTCAAAGTGATATTTAACCTAATGAGACAACCGCTACATTTTCGGTCTGTCACACTATCTTAACTCAGGTTTGTGTCTAAAATGCGGGTCAACACATTAGATAAAGGGTAAACTTAAAAATGTAAAAAGACTGGGTGTTCATGGCGGGAATACTTTTGATTATACGATTGCACGATCAAAGCTTATATGTGTCTATGCAACAGTAGTAACAGCATTATGCTGTTGCTATTGTATTTAGGAACTTAGACGAACATTTTTGTACCTTATTTAGTTACATTCACAAGATTTTTGAAGATAAACAATGTTATACAAAAGAAACCGATTGCAAAGTACAAAGGGACATTTTGTCAATTGGATTTTCATACAAAGACACAAAGTACGCCATGTACCATATGAAACAACTTTACAGGTACTCATAGAAATGAAATCAAAGCATTGCAATTTTAATATACTACATTGCTATTTACTAATAGAATATCCTTGGATAATGCAAATGGAGGTTTTCTATGTTTCTCATAGAATTTCTACAAAAAAGAAGTTTTTTTTTTAAAGTATATGAACATTTTCAAAGAACGGAAATGTTGTAGGTAATGTCTAGAGCCAGTTTTCCAAGTCAATCCTAAGCAATACTAACAAGTAAAAACATCAGACGAAAGTTAAAAGGAAAACGGAAATTTGGACTTAAATTCTGAAGCAGCTAAATTAAACCCAATATAGCATATCACAATGCCACGCCAAGTCAATTGCAATAAGAGTACCTACGTGAATAACATACGAATGATTAACAGAATGTATTAGAGAAAGAAAATCACAACACTGCCAGAGAGCCGTAGGAGAGTTAGTGATATTTGATTATAGTAAGGGATCAAAGTTTTCCCACCGACTACGAATAGAATCGTCATGAAATGAAACTAAATATAGCAAGTATTATAATATTGGGTTGTCCGGACAGTTTGTGCCGATTTATAGTAGCTTACCTTTCGGCTTGTGGATGCGCAATGGCCCAGTGGTTAACGCATCGGACTCGTGATCGTACGATCGCGGTTTCGACTCCCAGACCGGGCGTTGTGAGTGTTTATTGAGCGAAAACACCTAAAGATCTACGAGGCTCCGGCAGGGGGTGGTGGCGATCCCTGCTGTACTCTTTCTTCTGTTAGCCTGCATGCTTAGCAGGTGGCGTCATTTGAAGGCAAAAACAATGCGAAGCGCATTGTGACCAGCGATGCGTGGCAACATCTGATAGTTTGGTCGGTCACGGTGATCACAGTGAACTTTCGACTTATTTTAGAACATAGTTCAGTCCATAAAATAGGATTTGACTACACCTCAATGTAGAGCACAGTTTAAGCTATCGTTTCGTGGAAGAAGGTTTATATTCCTATAACCTGTGTGAATTCTGTAACCCTTTAAAATAGAAGATAAGAACGTTCATTTTCGGCACTTGATGCTTTGGGAACCAGACAAAAATTTTTGCAACTCCGCTGGGATGTGTTATTCCACCCACCATATTCATCAGATAATGTTCCTTCGGATTTCCACTTATTCAGGTCTCTGCAGAATAGTGTTAAAAGTAAAAATATCAATTCCTTGGATGACGTAAAAAGATACCTTGATGAATTTTATGCCATGAAATCCTATCAATTCTGGGAAGAGGGTATTTTCAAGTTAAAGTAAAGATGGAGACGCATTGTGCAACAAAATTGTAAATATTTGGTCGATTAAAAATGTAATGGTAAGTATTTATTGACCTTTTTCTTTCCTTTAAGGATCAGCATGAACTTTCTGGACAACCCAATATATTAGTGTTTGGAAGAAACTATGAAATGCTTTATCTCTGGCTGCCATATCTTAACAAGGCAAGAACAACTATGCATGTATTAAAGGATTGGAGCTTTCATACGCTGAAATTTAGAAGTTTATTTTGAAATGCTAATAGCAAAAAAAAAAAAAAGGCATCAACATATATAAAAAAAATTCTATCTCAGATAATGGCTATGCAACCATCGGTTTGGATATATCAATCCGCAGTGATAAGGGGATCAAAACCAATCAGGCGGATAATGTTATCAATACATACCGAGAAAGAATATACTAAATAATAGAAATATAATTCCCAGCAAACGATAAAGATGATGTCAAAGCGACAGAGAAGTTATTGAAATAAAAATGAGAAATGTCTTGGAAGAGCAGAAACCACAATATGGGGATTCAAATTAAACACAATTCCTACTACTCCTTTGGAAATAAACAGAAAATATGTAAATACCGTAAATCCTCGAGTATAATCCGCATTTTTTCCCCAAAATTTAAAGGTCAAAATCCCTTGTGCGTATTATACACAAGGTTAAATATGAAAATTATTTCTAAGCAATGTTCAAGTCTCTATTTGCTGTCCGGCAATGTTTATTCAGGCGTATTTTGTGATGTCGGGCGCCAAAATACCTTAAGCTAAGCCTGAAAGCAATGAAGTCATAAAAGAATCATCCATAACTTGCAGTAAGCAACATTTATTAAACATTATTACTGTTATTTCTTTATTTTCCCCAAAACAAAATGCACAAAAATGCTACACGTTTGCATTATGTTATATTTACAATAATAATAAAGTACGTTACCATATATATTTTTACAAACCAAGGAGGTTATATAGACCTCCTTGACTCAAGTTAGAGAAGGGGTGCATATTATACACAAGGTTTAGGTTTTTCAGAGGTACAGCCCACTAAAATTCCCCTGCGTATTATACTCAAGGGCGGACTATATCTACGGTACATAACCCAGAATTTAAAACTTGCAAATATGAGTGACATGTACAAAGTAGTACAGCTATGTACTACACACGCGTTACAGAAAGTAATGCCAATACATTAGAAAATGTAAAGAAAAGAAGCACAGTAAACAGCTAAGGATTAACAGACCTGCTCTTGATAGTGCAGTGATTGCACGCAATATAAATGTGACTACTGAAAGTAAAAATAATCTAATACTAATAACTATGGCTTATACAAGTTTCAAAATTATTCATTAATGCACTTAAAATTTATTTCAGTCAAAATTACTAAAATTTCGATTTTCGTTGTGCTTTTGTTGTTTCTGATGTTTAACTATCATATAACACATTTGTTTGTTTTATTTTAATATTTTTACAAACTCCAAAACGGGCTTGTTTCATAGCGATTAGATTCATGCTTTCATCTTCGTCACGTCATGTGCAATATTAAAAGACAAATGACAATAACACGCCATTAATAAAAAAAGAAAAAAAAGAATCATGGATTAATATGAAGGAAAATCTAAAGAAACAAAAATATAAATATGAAATTCATTCTGTCAGCTGGAATTTTCATTTATTGAACCTATAAAAGATCGCATAACTTCTAAGACGCCAGACATTGGTGGCAAGCAAGTAAACCTTTCTTTTCTTTGTTATTTTTTTAAAACATATATTAATATTGCTTTTGGAAGATATTTCGTAAAATATCGATTTTATAAGCAACTTTCGTGCACTTTTACCGAACGACTTGTCTTTTGTCAATAGGTGATTAAATGAACGTGATTGAGGTTACGTTAAAAATCACATTTGAAGTTTCAAATACTCACCATTCAGCTCATTAGGTGGGATTCAACTGGTTAAGTTTACTAAATAATTTGAAAGAGCTGATCGGTAATAATTAATCCTCGGGTAACTAATATAAAATTCGTCTCTCTTTCAAAATAAGATTATCATTTTTTGAAAACTTTACTTGGCGTATTATTCACAATATAATCATTAATATCCAATTAGTTTTCCAGGTTTAAGGTTTTGTTTTTGGTATTTTAGTGATGTTATAATTAATCCGTTCTGGCGTAAATATATATTTTCAATGAATTCTAAAAGATGTGCACGCATTAATATATATATATATATACTAGCATAATGACCCGGCGTTGCCAGGTCACAGTGCTAGTTTGGTATAAATTTGTTAAATTAAAAATAGGGGGTAATAAAACATACAATGATATATTAAAAAGGCGAATTAAAATTCCAGAGAAAAATACAAATTTACAAAAATACATAAAAGTTCATCTACGTTTCGGAGATGCGCCAATTAATATGAAACATATCATATATTTAAAATTAACATTCCCCTCGTCAGGATGTCTTTTATACACAACACATAGTACACGGAAACAAAAGCACAATTACACACCGGCCACACGCGAAAGACCAGACATTACGTACTCTGAATGCTACTTTATAAGCATATAATTCAATCTAGCAGCTATAGTAAATTGTATGCACACAGCTCCATCTTGACTAATTCACTTCTGCACTCAATTAAATTTTTAATCTTTTAATTTCTCCCATTCATGCAAAGCCACATATTCGAGTTCAAGTCCTTGATACATTTTATACTAATTGCTATTTTATCTTTTAATTGTTATATTACGATTTAATTACCATATTTTAGTTTTATTTTAATTACAACTTACTATATTTACTATATTTAAGTCAATTGTTATTATTACCTCTAACTTTTATTGATATTTTTATTTCTAAATTTCTTATGGAACGTCGAGTAGATCTTTTGCGTACAATATATTTTTATATGATGTTTATATATTTATATATTACTATATATTTCTAAACGTCGGACTTTATATCTGTTCTGTAGATATAAATGAATCTATGTATGTGTCTGATCTTTCTGCGGATTTTGTAGTGTTCTTGTGTTGCTGCTCGCATTGCCTCCCCTCGGATTAAAAAAGTGTATACAGCTCATTTGAGCATTACTATTCCAGTCTCTTATATATTTTGAGCGTTGTTGTCACTAACGATCTCAAGATATAACTTTATATTTTGTAATATATATATATATATATATATATATAATATATATATATATATATAAATCCATATACATACAATAGAGAGATGTTTTTGTTTCACTTTTAACACGTAATACTGAATGAGTGGAGAAGATATGATATTGCTGTGGGCTCGCCCTAGGCGAGAAGTTAAAGATTTTTTTGCCTATGACACTACATGGACCGTAAGTAAGGCATGTGAAAAATTTGAATGAAATTGGTTGTGCAGTTCTCAAGTTTTAGGGAAACACACCGTCAGACACACATTCTCAGTTTTATATATATAGAGAGATATGTCACCTTGGTCACCTTGACCGACGAATGCGTCGGGTATCCATTTTACACCACTGGTCACAGCACGCTGTCCACTCCTCTCTGGATCGCGTCATTCTTATCCACGTAATTCCAATCGTCCTACAGAAATCGTTACTCCACCGTCGTGGAGGCCTTCCGATATATATATATATATATATATATATAATATATATATATATATATATATATATCACCGTGACGGTGACCGACCAGGCTATCAGATGTTGCTACACATCGCTGGTCACGATGCGCTTCGCATTGTTTTAGCCTTCAAATGACGCCACTCCGCTGGCTAAGCGAGCAGGCCAACAGAAGAAAGAGTGAGAGAAAGTTGTGGCAAAAGAGTACAGCAGGAATCGCCCCCCCCCCCAGCCACTGCCGGAGCCTCGTGGAACTTTAGGTGTTTTCGCTCAATAAACACTCACAACGGCCAGTCTGGGAATCGAAACCGCGAAATAATGCAATTTATAAGACTAAAAATAATGCTATTTATTTAGTCACAGTACACTCGCGCAATCAATACATTATAAGGGTAAAGTACCTACCCTGCATATCCTTCTTTTATCTCTTACTTGCTTCAGTGATTAAACTACGGTCAAGCTGCAGCACTGCCTTGAATAGTTTTCGGTTGGAGGAAATGAAATCATTACCTCTTTAAAGCCTAGTACTTATTCTATCGGGCTCTTTGGTCGAACCGCCAAATAACTGGTTGCCAAGCAGTGGTGAGGGACAAACACGACCGCCCCCATATATACGTACACACACAAACACACACATGTATGTATGTATGTATGTATTTATATACGTATACGGGGGTCTTCTTTCGGCTTCTGACTACCAAATCCCTAATGTAATCACTTTGGTCAGTCCGAGGCTATAATAAAGACACTTGCACACAGTGACGGGAGCGAAACATGGAACCATGTGGCTGGGAAGAAAAATTCTTACTACATAGTCACCCAGTAATAGAAGTTTCGACGTATCTTACCCATAGTGAAAAATCGGTGATCACAAAATTGTTTTGCGCTCACTCTTTAGGAAGGAGTGAGCAATCTTACACACAATCATAAGCCCTTACCAATACGCGCACTCGTATATATACATACATATACAACCTTATGTTGCTCTTTTCTATATGATAAAACCTGAGAAGTCTGCTTTGATTTGTAACCCTAATTTTCACCTCTCTGATTATCTGATATGTGAAAATAGCTATTTCTTCGTCGAATTCTATAATCTTCTGTATATCTGTTTACACGATTAAGCTTTAATTTATTTATGTTGCTCGGAATAATTCTTTATAACTATATCTTTGTATTTCTCATAATATTCTTCTTTTTGACAATGGCTCTTCAATCTATAAATGTTTTTTTTTTTTGTATATTGCAGTTAATCAAACAAGTAGCATTCTTATAATGTAGGCAATATACGTTAAGAAAGAAAAAACGTATAGAAACAGAAGGTGATCGACAAAGATATAGATGGTTCTTATAAGTAAAAAATAAAATACGAGTTTCAATGTTCTTGTTTTCAAGATGAGCTTTCTGTACTTTCCTATTACATTTAAATTTTATGATGTAATTTGTTTACTGCAGGCTCTATTCAGGATATAATGAATTCCACGAATGCAATTTTAAAGTCTTTGAAAATTTCTAACCAATTTTATAAATAACGAAGAACACAACATTTCTTTTCATTGGAGACATGATCTGATATGCAACTACTTAATGAACGTAAAATCTGATGAAAACAAATTATATAACTAACTGATTTTTATAAGAAAATCCTGTAATACACGCTGCCTAAATCAGTAGAGCCATATAAGCTTCTGTAATCTGACAATATTTTAAATAGAAATGAATGTGTACATGCATGCGTGCATCAATGTGTGTATGTATGTATCTATGTATGTATGTGGAGGCGCAATGGCCAAGTGGTTAGCGCAGCGGACTCGCGGTGGTAGGATCACGGTTTCGATTCGCAAACCGGGCGTTGTGAGTGTTTATTGAGCGAAAACACCTAAAGTTCCACGAGGATCCGGCAGGGGATGGTAGCGAACCCTGCTCTACTCTTTCACCGCAACTTTCTCTCACTCTTTCTTTCTGTTTCCTGTATTTTCACGCTGTATTTTCCTGTATGTCACGCTGAATCTCCCCGAGAACCACGTTAAGGGTACTAGTGTCTGTGGAGTGCTCAGCCACTTTCACGTTAATTTCACAAGCAGGCTGTTCCGTTGATCCGATCAACTGGAACCCTCGTCGTCGTAACCGACGGAGTGCTACGATGTATGTATGTACGCATTTATGTACGTACGTATGTATGCATGTATTTATATATGTGTGTATGCAGTACGTATGTATCCATGTACCTATCTCCCGTCTATCTATTTATTTCTGAACCGATATCCTATTTATCTCTCTGTCTGTATATATGTACGTGTACAATTCTGTTTGTATAAATAAAATATATATGAGCGCGTGCCTGTGCGAGTGAGTGTATATAAAACGTCTATTTGTTGCATGACTTGCAGGGAAGAGGCAAGCATTTCTCTACAGATCTGAGAATGATGCCGTTGACTTTGAAGACGGTGGTTTCCGGGTCAAAATTACGACAGTTCAAACAACAATTTGGAAAATTTAGATCGTGACAAAAATGGAGGCTTTTTTTAGCGAACTCAATGTGTTTGAAATAGAGCTTATAGTACACAAATCCATCTTATCTTTTAGATTTGGCTTTGCTGTTACTGTATTTAGTTCTGGGAAGAACTGAGAGCTTCTTCGCGCTGCACCTAATCCCTTGGGCAAGTGTCTTCTACTATAGCCTCAAGCTGACCAAAGCCTTGCGAGTGGATTTGGTAGACTGAAAGAAGTCCGTCGTATATATGTATATGTGTATATGTTTGTGTGTCTGTGTTTGTCCCCTCGACATCGCCTGACAGCCGATGCTGGTATGTTTACGTCACCGTAACTTAGCGGTTTGGCAAAAGAAACCGATAGAATAAGTACTAGGCTTACAAAGATTAAGTCCTGGGATCGATTTGCTCGATTAAATGTGGTGCTCCAGCATGGCCACAGTCAAATGACTGAAACAAGTAAAAGAGTAAAAGCGATTGAAGATAAGGATTTTCCTATAAAAATTCGCTGAGCTGACTTAAAACCATTGAAATTTAACGAACGTTTCTTGCCCTTGCTGAACAAGCTCATTAAACGCTGACAAGTCAATATCGTTAGGCGATACGAGGTGAAATTACATCACCCTAACTGAATTATCATTTCCTTCGCTGCAACAACGATGCCAGAGGTGAATGAGATTCCTGTGCAGATTTGTTTTAATGGCAAAGAACAAACGAACACAGCCAATAGCCTGAATACAATTGATGAATACAAAGATGGTATTACAACGGAAAATTACACATCAGGCCTATACCAAACGTTGGTCCTTGTATTAAATATCACATTACAATATCAGCACAAACAAGATGTATTCAAACAAAAACTTGTTAATGGTAGATTTGGACATTGAACGGGCCATTGTTTCATTCCCGCCATCTTGAGAAAAAGGATATCGGTTCAGAAATAAATATCAAAATATGAACACCGGCATTGAAGATTGGAATACCTCAAGAAATCGACTGAGAGAGAATTTTCTACAGATTTTCCAAATCAACTATCTCAAAATCAACCGATAAAACACTGCTATCATTAAACAAAAGAAGGCATCTATGACACAAACGAGAAAGAGTTAAAAAGAAACGTAAAGCTAAGATAGGGTGTTGTGACATCTATGTAACAGCTGATAAATAAATTGCTAAGGACAGCAAAACGTGACGAACGATCAAAAAGACTAGTTGGCAAAAGCTGAGTATTAACAAAAAAAAAGAAAAAATGAGGTGGAGTGAGGCACAAGCACAAAAAAAAAAAAAA
Source organism: Octopus sinensis (assembly GCF_006345805.1). Taxonomy (NCBI): domain Eukaryota; kingdom Metazoa; phylum Mollusca; class Cephalopoda; order Octopoda; family Octopodidae; genus Octopus; species Octopus sinensis. The sequence goes on from NC_043006.1 coordinate 46,896,615, forward strand.
CATTCACGTAAATGATTTAGAAGCAGAACAAACTTTCTTGCATTGAGAATAACTTTCAAACGTAAAATAGGACGTATAAGCCATTTAAAAGTTCGTAATGAGATCAAGGTAAAAGGCCAACGAATTAGACCTTTGCAATTCCATCACACGGACACAACCCTCCACACACACATGCAAGTACAAAGGCACATCCATGTGTGCATACAAACATACATGCATATATACATACATACATATATATATGTTTTTGAAATTATATTTGCTTTAGACAATCTCAATTTATATTAAATTTGTGTACCTCTATTTCTCTTTGTAGCTTCATATATATATATATATATATGTTTATATATATCTATACAGACACATATATATATATATAACATATATACACACACATATATATATATATATCATATATACACACATATATATATAAATATATATGAAGATATATATATATATATATATATATATATATGTATGTATGTATGTATATGTCAATATAAGAGCATACATATGTATGTATATACACACACATATATATATATATAATCCTAACATAAGATATGTACACACACAAGTGCATAAACGCGAGCACAAAGAGAGGCACATGAACATATACAGACGCACATATACATTAGCATACGCATGCGTACGTCAGAGGATACATATTATATATACTCACATCCTGTTCTATATCGCATACAAAGAATGTATATTCATATAAGACTGTAGAAATATAGAAGTATACAATTCGATATATATATATACACGCTTCTCTTTTTCGCCCTCATATTTTATATCTATCGAGCGTCTGTATATATACAGATATAATTGTATGTGTGTATACACACACATACACGCACATATATATATATATGGGGGGGGGGCATGAATGTATGTATATGAAAGGCAGATAGAACGAGTCGGAAAAACGAGTGAGGCAATTACAATCCATCGCTAGGCGGTGGCGGCGTGTCGTTCTACAGAATGAAATTCACACAATATAACATTAAATTGCTCTTCAGTTTTCTTTTAATGCTCAAGTCAAGTCTAATTGGAAATAATATTAAATTTAGGAAGTTGAAATGGAGTGGGGGAGGCGGTGAAGTGTACCTATAGAAATATTACCAAGATGGAATATATTGATTTCAAAGTAATTCATCCAATGTCTAAGGACAAGTTGTGGGATATAATAATTTAATAGAATTTAATGAATGTGTTTGTATGTGTGTGTAGTGTTTTCTGTATCTGTGTACATATTTGTGTGTAGTCTCATCTAGCTGTATGAATATATGTAAGGTGCTTCAAGTGAGATTGTGCTTAAAGTGGATGCGTTTTACATACAGATATTTACGACATAAGGGCAACTGATGTTGTTCGGTAAACGGAATAGAATGACTGTTCATAATAGTAGACTTACTCTCTATTCTTACATATATCCCTACATACGTAGAGTGAAGCTCTCACCTTTATCTTTTTGAGTATGTGTATATACACACATATTCATTGTAGGTAGCAAGAAATATACAGGAAGAAAAGCTTATGGAGAGACATTTTCTCCTTTGTGTATTTATATTTAATAAGACATAAAGTCTATACTATGCAGAATTAAAATTCTCATCGGTTGTAGTCAGTGGATATTCATGGTGATATATATATATAGTATATATACATATATATATATGTATATATACATATATATATATGTATATATACATATATATATATATGTATATACATATATAATATATATGTATATATACATATATAATATATATGTATATATATATATATATGTATATATATATATATGTATATATACATATATATATATGTATATATACATATTATATATGTATATATACATATATATATATGTATATATATATACATAGGTGTATATATATGTGTGTGTATATATATATACATAGGTATATATATATATACATAGGTATATATATATATATGTGTGTGTATATATATATACATATATATATATATATATATATATATATATATATATATACATATACATAGGTGAAAATATATATATATATATGTGTGTGTGTGTTTGTGTATGCGAGTAGACATGTGGGCGACTGAAAGTTACTTTAGCATGCAGCTATGAATATGTTACTGAGCCAAACTACGCTTCTTGGAAGTAAAAAGTTTGTTCTTGCATTATCACGAATATTAATTAACATCTCTCAGAGAGTGAGAGAAAAGGAGGAAAAGAGAGAGGGAGAAAGAGGGAGAGAGACAGGCAGACAGACAGATTGGAGCAAGAGAGTTATACCAACTCATGCCGCAAATCACCGAAGGAAAGGAAAACCAGACACGGACACACAAAGACAAAAAATTTGCAAAACAAAAATGGACGAAATTCAATTTCGAAATATGTAAGGGCACGGAAAAAATATGCATAGGAATATGTTGAAAAAATCATATCCAATTAATTTCAGTGTAGGAGTAATAATTTCTTTAAAAAAAGTAATGAAATAATATGACATAATATATAATATGATATCCTAAATGTTCGCTTAGCCTGTATCCTGCTCGATAAGTTATCATGTTAAAAAATGAAAACATGAGATTAAAATCACTTATGGAATTTAGTGATCGAAAGTGACGTTTAGAATAAAAGTATTTAGGATTAGAAAAATACGACGGAATTATTTCGAAATCATGAATAAAATATTAAATCATTCAGAAACAAATATTTCGAAATCAGAGGAAATGTAAAACGCCTACAACGTTGCAATAGTTCATCGTTAAAGTTCAAGTTTGATTTGTGCTGAAAGAAGATAAGATATTTATCATTAAAATATACGGGCTTTTTGTAGAATTGTTGGATGTTAAAATCCATGCCTATATTGTAATTTTATTTTTCAAGATAGATCTTTGAATTTTAAAAGTTATAGAGCGAATTACTTATAATTTTCGTTCATCATGTTATATACTTGTTCATGCCCTTCGCTTCCGAGATTTTAAGAAATGTCTGTATAGGTGAAATCACGTTTTCAAGCCGTGAAGTGGTTTCACTAAGATTTATACGTAAGGATGTTATTGAACTTTGCCGTAATGCCATAAACAACTTAATTTAATCAGACAAATACTATTGTGAAGGAGGTTATTTCTATTAAGAGAGGAGTATATTAAAACTTTTGACATGAAAATAGCTGCTATTATATGTAATGCATATTTATATATATATACGTTTAAATATTTGTTGTGCAAGATTTTTATGTGAAGTCGTGTTTAGCCAATAAAAAATAGTGCGTGTGTTTTTATTGGCTAAACTGGCAAAATGACCATTCCTAAATACAACAATATATATATATATATATATATATATATATATATATATATATATATATATATATGAGAGAGAAATAGAGACAGAGATCGGTATGCGAGCAGATGTCGCAAATCACCGAAGGAAAGAATATGTATGTACGTATATATATATACATATATATATATATATATATATATATATATATATATATATTCGTGACCAGACGTGTTCGTAAGCCGAGGTATTACTGTATTAAATGAATATGAGAAAGACGGGAGATGAAGTAGGATATATTCGTGGTCAGAGTTGTTCGAAAATCGAGGTTCTACTGCAGGCACACACACATACGCGCGTACGCACACACTCACAGACACACACATACACATGTGCACACAATGCATGCGGCTACCCCCAAACACACGCATATGTATCCCTATATATCCACACTTATAGGCTGGGAGCTGAGTTCAAATTCCACCGAGGTCGACTTCGCCTTTTATCCTTTCGGGGCCGATAAATAAAGTACTAGTTACGCACTGGGGTCGATGTAATCAACTTAATCCCTTTGTCTGTCTTTGTTTGTCCCCTCTATGTTTAGCCCCTTGTGGGTAGTAAACAAATATATATATCCACACTTAGCAACACAATGAAGCTATCAGATAACTATTGCGGACGTTTGAATTATGGCGCTTCGAGATAATTTACTGAATGACAAACACTTTTGTAACAAATGAAAGTTTCAGCCGGATAATAACAATATCGAATGGTATTCATCATTTTGCACCTATTTTATGAATATTTTCATAAATACTTATCACCATAGTATTCCAGAAAAAGAACATGTTTTGTGGAAAATGTATAAATTGGAAAATATATTTCATCCATATTTTTTTTACACATCGATTGCTCTCTTAGAAAAGAAAGAAAACTATGGCTGAATATCACCCTAGATATATAGAAAGGCAGGTTTCTCAAAAGTAGAAAACATTTCATCGTAGGTCAACATAACAGTAAATCGTTTAATGAATGCTCAAGCAAACCCTATCAAACGCTTGCAATCTATGCAACATATGTATCTGAATATCTAAATACTACCGGTTGGGCTTTATAGCTAGTTTTTTATATTCATATAAGTATAATATATTGTTCATTAATCCTGGCGAGAACGGTTGTTAAATCTCCCTTTTCTTTTAAATCACTCGCTCTGTTATTCTCTTTTACATGTTTCAGTCATTTGATTGCGGCCGTGCTGGAGCACCGCCTTTAGTCGAGCAATTCGACCTCAGGACTTATTCTTCTGAAACCTAGTACTTATTCTATGGGTCTCTTTTGCCAAACTGCTAAGTTACGGGGAGGGGACGTAAACACACCACCATCGGTTATCATGCATTGTTGAGGAGACAAACACAAACATATACGCATACATACATATATATACATATATACAACGGACTTCTTTCCGTCTTCCAAATCGACTCACAAGGATTAAACAAGGAATGAACCCGTAACAATGTGGTTGGTAAGCAAGCTACTTACCACACACCCACTCCTAATATTTATTTGTTAAAAATGCATTTATTCCTTCACCAGTATATAAGAATACAACATTTTGAGCAAAACTGTGAGTAAATTCACTGCAAATATTTCCTTATGAATTATGAAATAAATCTCTAAACCTGTAATCCCCAATGCTAATTAAAGGCAAATTTCTTCATGAGAATGATTATTTTTCAATTGACACAAATCCATAAATTTGCTAAGAAATAATAATCGATAAAATCAACCTCATTACTTACCTTGTACCGGTGTTATTGATAGCAGTATTCTGGAATAGAAGTTTCACATTATTCGGATTAGAACTCATAATCGATATAACCGTTTTCCTTTCGGTAACGCATAAATATTTCCTAAATTCAAACGCCTACTTATATATCAAAAGAATCCAATATATTGACTTCTGAAGCAATAAGTATTAGGGTCATTTATCTAACCTTTGTTAATGTATTCCTTAACTTAGTCAGAACCTGTGAGGATTTCGAGTACAATTATTATTGTCGATATTAATAGAGAGATTTAACAAAAAGCGATATCGGATAATGTTCTATTGTTGTAAGGACAATGCCGGAATTAGTTTTCATTAATGTAAGCTAGAAAACAATCATCAATTATGAAGCGTGTTGAAAAGTATAAGTGCGTAGAGAATGTATTTAGAAATCACTGGATTTGTCACTTCTAACTTAGATGCCGTGTAAATATTTACACTGCAAGCATCCGATATCGTTCTGGAAAGTAACATACTAACCTATTGGCACATCGTAGTACCGGTTCGTATTAAATAGTTACACAGGCACACACAGAAACATTCACACACTCATGCATTTACACGCACACATATAAATATATAAACATAAATATATATATATATATATATATATATATATATATATATCTTCAATATATATATATATAGTATATATATATATATATATATCTTCAAGTATATATATATATATATATATATAATATATATATATATATATATATATAGATATATATATATATATATATATATCTTCAAGTATATATATATATATATATATATATTATATATATCTTCAAGTTATATATATATATATATCTTCAAGTATATATTATATATATATATATATATCTTCAAGTATATATATATTATATATATATATATATATCTATATATATATATATCTTCAAGTATATATATATATAATATATATATATATAATATATATATATATATTATATAATATATATATATCTTCAAGTATATATATATATATCTATATATATATATCTTCAAGTTATATATATATATATAATATATATCTTCAAGTATATATATATTATATATATATTATATATATATATATATATCTTCAGTATATATATATATATTATATATATATATATTATATATATATATATAATATTATATATATATATATATAGATATATATATATATCTTCAAGTATATATATATATATATATATATATATTATATATATATCTTCAAGTTATATATATATATAGATATGTATATATATCTTCAGTATATATATATATATATAGTATATATATATATAATATATATATATATGTATATATATCTTCAAGTGTATATATATATATGTATATAGATATGTATATATATCTTCAAGTGTATATATATATATATAGATATGTATATATATCTTCAAGTATATATATATATATAGATATGTATATATATCTTCAAGCATATATATATATATTTTAATGCTCATGCTATTCATTTGTAGCTCTTTGAGACATCCCCCATCTACTCAGATAATCACCGTTGCTAGCTATGCATAAGGTACCTCTCAAAAGGTACATAACCCTGGAGATATTGCGCACCAGCAACAGGAGTATGTTGCAAAAAACAAAAAAACTGTTGAGCTAAGGACCACATCATTCAACATAATACTGGAAAGTTCCAAGCCCTGCGCTAACAGCTCACAATAGTGAATGAAATACAGAGGGGCAACATTGGCCTATGAAGGACAGAAATCCCTAAATTAAAATCGGATCTTTTCGGTTTGAGCGGCAGTTTTTTCTAGCGGTGTCATATGAAATTGTCACCCATAATTATGACCCTAGTATCGATCTATTGCATTTCAATCTGTTTAAGGGTTAGGGGTGAGGGGAGGGTATCTTTTTTTCTTCACAAATGTAAATAAATCCAATCTGTTTCTTAAACGAGGGACGTATTCATACGGCACATAATGTTTTTATCTCAATAGACGCCAGTGATGGGTTGAAATTGCAGAAATTGAAGAAAAAAACAACAAATATCTTACAAACTATAGAATTTTCTCAATAAAGCCAAGAGAAAGAGATGTTTTATAAACACATTCTACCAGTATAGGAAGTTTAAAATTTTTGAGTTACCTAGAAATTATGTTAAAAACTGCCGTTCAAACCGAAAACATCCTTAAAATCATTGTGCAATGTGTATATCTGTACATATATTGTGTTTTTCAGAAGCTACAAGGAAGTAGGGTGCGTGTCCGTGTTTTAAGGAGCTTGTTTCTCAAAGAAACGGACGTAGATTCAATTCCTGTACGCGGCAACTTGGGCAAGTGTCTCCTAATATTGCCTCGGGCTGATCATAGCCTTGTGAGTGAATTCAGTTGATGTGAACCGAAAGAGATCCGGCTTATGCACATATACCTGTTTTTATATTTTCATATAAATATATGGCTCTGTAACTATATATTTAAGTTTAGTAATATTTCATGTTAGGAATGCGCTACTGCCTAATTATATGAAGCTTTCTATTTTATCACGTATCTCCAGAACGCAAGTACCCTACAGTATCTAATTTAAAACTTGAAAACTTTAAGGGTGTATCTAGAGGGAAATGACTGCGAAAGTATTTCTTGTCAATACTTGAGAACGTCCTCGTTATTTATAAGTTCTGGTTCTCAACTTTACTTTCAATTCTTTATTGCAGAGAGTCTTCAGAGTTTATGGTATAGATGGGTATTAATTTTGTTAGTATGACACAAAATATTGGTCTCTCATGATCTTTTAGCTCCAATGTAAGTGCAGCACTGACATCAGAAGATGTGTTTGTCACATTATTTAAATATTTATAGAAGCGTGGTTCTTGCCTCACTTTGTAAGCTTCGGTATAAATCTAAAACCCATTGAGAAGTTGCTGAAAGAAAATTACGAAATAATTGACAGTACTATCACGAGTTTGAGATATACCATTCAACAGTTGCAAGTCTCTTTCAGTAGGTTCATAATAACATTGTGTTGAATGTGTTAACGTTATTCTTCTTTAGTGAAGTATAGAGGGTATAACTTTCTTTATCATGTCTGACGTCGACAAATGTAATCTATACTACACTTCAGAAGCATCAATTCTCTAAAATGTGTTCCTTCTTTCAACTAGTGACTGTACACAATTTTTAGTAGACTTTATCTAAACAATGATCAATACTTCCTATATCATTTTTCTGAACACACGATTCCCCTAACTGTTAGATGTCCTCTGTTTTAAGTGAAGAAAAGCAAGAAAAAAAACACAGGAAATTGAAGTGAATAGATAGATTTATACTCACACGAAACTCTCAGCCCTTGTCTAACTGTAACTTCTGCAGATAAGTAATAAAAGAGAAGAACATATACTCATATTTCATGTTTCGAGTTCTATTTTCCCGTTTGTATAATGAAAAACTCACACACACTCACACACACACACAAGCGTGTTGCTTTTAATAAGTCATTCATTATTGCGTAGTGACAAAAAGGAATTCAAACATCTCTACATTACTTTGAAATCGATCATCATTAAAACTTACGTTGGCATAATATCAAAGAGAGTTATTTGACTAGTCTTAATCTGTTTTAGTGATTCTATATTATTCCATCATTTATAATATTTATCACAAATAAACTGTTAAAGCATGTCTATGCAATTTTATTTTGAGGTGGTATTGGCGTAACATAGACTTTTTCAAACTTCAAATAAAACCTCTCTCAACACTTAGGAGATATCCTTACCATACACTTGCTTAAAATAATATATTTTCTTTTTGAATTTTTAGTAGTAGGAATAAATTACACACCATTTTAAAGATTTCTATCATACGGAAGTATATCGACCCTTGTGAAACCCTTTAAAACACAAACAGCGCAGTACAGGCGGATATGTTCACGCATACATACAGTTTATTATGAAAATAACAAATGAGAATCAACCAATTATTCTCTGAGAATTCTTTCACAACGATCCCCAAAAAACTCAGATATTAGTTCAGTCATATCTTAATGTATTAGGGAAGAATACCATATTTGCTAGGTAGCTCTAGATACAATATTTAATGAGTAAAGAAGGCAGCAAGCTGGCAGAAACGTTAGCACGCCGGGCGAAATGCTTAGCGGTATTTCGTCTGCCGCTACGTTCTGAGTTCAAATTCCGCCGAGGTCGACTTTGCCTTTCATCCTTTCGGGGTCGATTAAATAAGTACCACTTACGCACTGTTGTCGATATAATCGACTTAATCCGTTTGTCTGTCCTTGTTTATCCTCTCTGTGTTTAGCCCCTTGTGGGTAGTAAAGAAATAGGTATTTCGTCTGTCTACATGTTCTGAGTTCAAATTCCACCGAGGTCAACTTTGCCTTTTATCCTTTCAGGGTGGATAAATTACATACCACTTGCATACTGGGGTCGATCAAATCAACTTAATCCCTTTGTCTGTCCTTGTTTGTCCCCTCTATGTTTAGCTCCCTGCGAGTAATAAAGAAATAAATATTTAAAGATTAAAGAAGGCGGCAAGCTGGTAGAAACGTTAGCACGCCGTTCGAAATGCACAGCGGTGTTACATCCGTCTTTACGTTCCGAGTTCAAATTCCGCCGAGGGTCGATAAATTAGGTACCAGTCGATATGCCCGACTTTCAAGCTAAGTAACTTTAACAGGAGCCGAACCACTGAGTACAACCAATGTTTTAATTTGGAAGACTTAGTATACTTTTAAAACAAAGAAAAACACGAGGTTTAAAATGTGCAACTAATTATAATTTTCGTATGTATTCGTAGGAAGTTTTGCCTCTATCTTCTTCCTAATGCGATAGAATTTTGAATACTATATGACGGATAGTAAGTCCATATTTTCTCTATTTCTTTATTAGCCACAAGGACCCAAATTATAAGGGGGATAAACAAGGACAGACAGGACACCACAGAGAGGACATAAAAATACATAAAACGAATATGAATGAGATGGTTATATAACAATGAGGTTATGAATGGCTGCATGCGCCCCTCATCACATGCAGTACCATTAATTTTTGTACAGTTCATTTTTATCATGTATTTAACTAACACTTAACTATCGTGTTACATACCATTGCAAGTATTTGAACCGTTATATACATTATCTACAATTGATCTATTTCTCAATATTTTTTAAGAACATAACAAAAAACACCTGGCGCTTTCGTTTTTTTCTCCTTTTTCCTGTCAATTTAACATACTTATTTTCTTTTAATATTACTTCATCAATGGTTCAATTTCCATTAAATCCACTACTGGTGGCAATTCTTTGAATTCCACCCTTACTCTTGGTGGGTCAATACTATCTCCACACATTTCTTCTTGTAATTTTCCTTTTTGATTACTATCGCCTTCATATCATCTGCCTATATGTATGATGGTACTCTCACTCTTACTATGTGATGAAACTTGACTATCTTCTTCTTTCTTTCTACATTTTTTGGGTATGTCACGTAATGCCATACTCCATTTCCTCCTTGTATTTTCTTTCCTTTATTTTGAACTCTTTGTTCTCTCTTTTCTTCCTTTAAGTCAATATTTTCTCCATATCGTACTAGTTTTCGTTTTGAATTTATATGTCATTTTTTACCCGGCTGTTTCTCTTTCTCTCTGTCTCTATCTCTTTCTAAATATATACATAGATGTGTGTGTTTAGTTCGTATGTTGTCTGTGTGTTAATACGACGAGCTAATACATTCTAATAGGATATAGGGACACTATAATATAGTAAACCAGTTATAAAAGGTAATCTAACTGTGAATATGCTCTCTATATTTAGGAACAGCGCATTCATTGAGGAAAACTTTACAATGCATCTTCATATACTAGGAATAACAACAAAACCTTCTCCAGATTACATTTTGACATCTTAGAAATGAACAGCAGCTTATAAGGGTTAGCCTCTTAAAGTGAATTAATGAGATTCCTTAGGTTATTATTATTATTGACAGTCGTTGACAGAATTGCGACTTCGTCATGCGAAATGTCTTGAAATTTTTCATTACATCACATAATTCATACGTTCATGTCCCACTGTGGTTGTCTTTGTTCATTAAAATTTTTGTCCATTAACCTGTACAGCCTTGTATACCCTATTTCCCAGCCCATGAGGTGTAAACTCACATGTTATGCACCCCTTTTTTACCAATTATATATGGAGAGGGAATTTTCTTTATTCACGTAGTGAAAGATGTCTTAAGGCGGTTACAATTATTTGTCAGTAAACTAGAGTTAAATATGATGCCACAAATTTATTCTACATATACTACATTATATAAATAGCATATATTAAATTTATCTTCTTTCGTATCAAAAGTATAGGGGTTTACATTTTGCTCAAGATAATTCCCAGGATAAATAATCAGTATTCCTGGTTATGATGTCTAGTATAACCGCGGTTGTTATTGTTATCATTGCAAATTAACATATGGGTGTTTAACATATTTTCCTAATTCTACGAGAATTTTAGAAAATATTTAGAGAATATTTTTTTAAAGTAACAGAGTTACATATCAGGTATGTGTTATACTTGCTAAGGGAGGAGATATAACGATATGAGGTGACGCTTCCATACAGCAATCTTTTGAGGTATTCAAAAACATATTTTAAAAATGTGTGTCATACCAGCAGGCAAATACAGTAATTAATTTAGAAAAAATTATTACACATCCTCCACAAGTTTAATCTATGGCAAAAGTGATTATAAATGTATATACAGTAATCCGTCGCCATATTCTGGTTTATTATTTAAGCTTACGTTGGTTCCTCCGTGGTGTTGTTTTGTATTTACAATAAAATAAATATAAATAAATTATAAAAATAGTAAAATACAGTACAGTTTTTACTTCGCAGATTTTCACTATCACCGAGTGATATCACTAACGTAATACTCGTGATAGTCGAGGAATTACTGTATACTAACATGCTGTGCAGCCTTAATTTGCTATCGTTTCTGAGATCAGTTTCCATACAGTTCTACTTTGCCTTTCTCTAGTTGGAGATATTCATAATGATATATAGAACTTATAACGAATTATTTCAAAATTTGCTGTTGAGAAATGATTATTTGCTAGAGTATTGCTTTGTTACATGCATTATTTAAAATTTTAAAGGCAACGTGCCGGTTGTATCATTAAATTGTCTAAGAAAATAATTTGCGATATTTCTTCCGAATTCATCCCTTCTGATTTCAAACTCCCCCAGGATCACCTCTACCATGACGCCCTCGATTGTCAATAAAATGAACAGTAAAGTATCAACTAAATATCTCCTCTTAAAATTGTCAACAGTATGCTTAAATGAGGTCTTATTAAAATATACGAGTGATGTCCTATGGATAACCGTTGACACGAAGGGAAGTAACTCTCACCTTACAGGGTAAAAATTCAAAATAGAAGAACACGAACTGGTTGACAGGTGTTCATATGCATATATATGTGTGCGTGTGTGCATGCGAGCGGGTGCGTGAAAATATGTGTCTCTATGTGTGAAATTCTTTTTTTCGTCTTTTTTTTTTTGTTATTTGTTTCAGTCATTTGACTGAGGCCATCCTGCAGCACAGTTTTTAGTCGAATAAATCAACCCCAGAACTTATTCTTTGGAAGTTCTATCGGTCTCTTTAGCAGTACCGCAAATTTGCGGAGACCTAAACACACCAGCAAACATACGCACACACACACACACACACACACACAGACGCACACGCATATAAATATATATACGTCGGACTTCTTTCAGTTTCCGTCTAACAAATCCACTTACAAGATTCTACGCAGTGGGACAGAACCCGGAACCATGTGGTTCATAAGCAAGCTACTTACCACACAGCCACTCCTGCGGTTATTCATAAATGTGTATAAGGAAGAGTTGAATACCGGAGATATCCTTTACGACAAATATGTTTCTGTCTACAAAGTATGTAAAATAACCTATCATCATTCTGTTGAATGCAATCATTTTCTTGGAAATTTATATCTTTTTGCTGAAATATAAATATTATAATTTCTAAAAAATACGTTAGCGTAGCAAATATATTATAGAAACGAACTAAATACATTCTATGTTTTTTACTCTTTTACTTGTTTCAGCCATGTGACTATGGCCATGCTGGAGCACCTCCTTTGTTCGAGCAAATCGACCCCAGGGCTTATTCTTTGTAAGCCTACTACTTATTCTATCGCGCCCTATTGCCTAACCGCTACGTTACGGGGACGTAAACACACCAGCATCGGTTTTCAAGCAATGTTAGGGGATGGGAACAAACACAGACACACAAACATATACACACGCATACATATATATATACATACATATATACGACGGGTTTCTTTCAGTTTCCGTCTACCAGATCCACTCACAAGGCTTTGGTTGGCCTGAGGCTATAGTAGAAGACACTTGCCCAAGATGCCACGCAGTGGGACTGAACCCAGAACCATGTGGTTCATAAGCAAGCTACTTACCGTACAGCCACTCCTACGCAAGAATAATTATGAAATTTCGATCGTGCTGAAATGTATCCCTAGTCTATACAACTTTTCTCTTTCTGTTAAAGTTAAATATTTTCTTACTATTTGAAATATAACAATTATGTATCATAGCAAAACTACTATTGCTGCTGTTACTACTACTACTACTACTACTACTAGTAGTAGTAGTAGTAGTAGTTGATGCCAGCAGTGTATATTCCTTAAGACTGAAAAGTGATAGTATAATTCGCTGTCAAGTATGGAGAAGATAAATCACGTCTCCGAGATTTTATTTCATATTATAACCGACAAGAAAGAATAAGTTTGAAGAAAAATTATTGTATTCACTTCTAACATGACTAAGAATTCCTATTATTGAATCCCTTTCTGACAAAAGAAACTCTTTCTTTCGCATATTTGTAACTAAAAGTAACTTACATTCACTGACTGACGAGAGAGTAACAAGTTGTTCTTCAGATTTTTATTCTCTTATTCATCCTTACAAAATTTTAAATACAATTTCAAGAGAAACTTGTGCTAAATAAATAGATGAAAATTTGTACTAGTATTTCATTAATATGAATGTGGTATAGAATCTTTAAGAACGAGGAATTGAATACGTTGCAAGATAAAGCCATAAAACGAACACTCGTCTGCTTTTTTTTAAACAAGAATTACTTTGAACTGATCCAAAGCAGTTTCTTTTCCTGTAGATAACAATACCATTACATATATACAATACCATTACATATTTACATAAACAACACACACACACATACATAGGAATGCACATACACGCACATACACACACACACACACACACACATATATATATATATGTATATATATATATATATATGTATATATATATATTATATGTATATATATTATATGTATATATATATATATATATATGTATATATATATATATATATGTATATATATATATATATATATATATATATATATATATACATATATATATATATATATATATATATATATATATATATTATATATATATATATATATATATATATATATATATATATATATATATACACATACAGGCATGCACAAACATACATATACCGTAAATCTCCGAGTATAATCCGCATATTTTACCCAAAATTTAAAGGTCAAAATCCCTAGTGCGTACTATATACGAGGTTAAACATGAAAAATATTTTCTACGCAATGTCCGAGTCTCTATTTGCTGTCCAGCAATGATTATTCCGACGCATTTTGTGATGTAGGGCGCGAACATACATTAAGCTAAGCCTGAAAGCAATTAAGTCATAAAGGGATCATCCATAACTTGCAGTAAGCAACATTTATTAAAATAAAAGTATTCAGAACACAGAATAAAATGTAACAAAAAGAATTTGCAAACATACTTATATTCCCATATAACAGTTACGAACATCACTATTATTGTATTACGCATGAGCAGAAGTTTTTGTTCGACTAAGTGCTGCTGGTTTAATTACGCACGACTCAAGTTAGAGAAGGGGTTAGAAAGGTTACATATATGCATGTATGTATGTATATATATAAAATTCTTATATGTAATATATATATATATATATATATATATATGCCTGTGTGTGTATGTATGTATGCATGTATGTACATTAAAGTTAATATAAACAGCTAGGCTCAATATAATGATATATAGGAAAATTTTTATCGTCGCTAATCGTGACTCGGATGTGTGTGTGGAGGGGGTATGTGATTTGCAAACCTGGAAATTCCTGTGATAATCATATTCTAAAACACACAACTTGGTAGTAATCAATCCAATACAGTAATAACTTGCCATATAGCGGTTCACATATCGCAGTTTATTATTTAAGATTCCGTCGATCCCTCCCTGGGGTTGTTTTGCACTTATGATACAATAAATATATACAAATTCAAACATAATAAAAAAAATATATACAGTACTAATTCTACTTCGAGACATTTTCATCTATCTCGGGTTTTTTGGAACATAACACCCGCGATAGTCGAGGGATTACTGTAGTATACTTATGGAGTGTGATGTTACATTAGTAAAAGAGCTGGTTTTTACAGGAGAGCGCTGAGGAGAGCACCAAAGATATTATATTTGCATCTGTAATTATGTCATAAGAGACAATAATATTGCTTGCAAACAAATAGATTTATACAACTTAACATTTTAAGCTATACGTAATCTAATGAATAAGTATCCGTATTTTTACCATAGCAGTAAAGCTAAAATATGCAGAGTAAATTCGTTTGGCACAGATTAACCTTGATCTCTGCTGTGCATGTGGACCAAGTTTTAGCGTTCTAGCTCACTTTCAGTATTTACAGCAGTGCTTGGAAGGAAGGTGTGTAGTGTTTGATCGTCGCTTTGACCATGACAGAGAAATTTGAACAGACAATCTGTATCGAATTTTGACAAAAGCTTGGTAATGTCTGCTCATAGGCCTACGCAAAGCTTTCAGACAGTTTTCTTCGTTCTCATCAGAATCAAGGAGATCTTGTGCAACTGAAACACGCGTCTCATAGCCAAATTTTTAGTGATAATAGATTTACCTGGATTGTAACTAATATGCACATCTGATAACTGACGGTTGGTAATTCGACGATTTCCCCACACAGCGGCGTGCACATCTGCGATGTTTTTCCCAAGTTCTTCTGGTTGACTATCTCACAGAACGTTCGTCAATATCGACATTTTTCGGCCATCTTCAAAACGTCTGAAATATTCGTACAGTTATGTGCGGCTAATACACTTCTCTCCATACACTTTCTGCAACTTTGCGTAGGCCTCTGAGCAGGTATCATCATAGTAACTTTCTCTGTCATGGTTAATGCGCCGACCACACGCTACACACGTTCCTTCTAAGCATTGCTGTAAACAGCGGAAGTAAGTTAGAACATTAAAACCTAATGCGTATGCACAGCGGAGTTCATGGTCAATTTTTGCCAAGCAGCTTCAATCTGCATGGTTTAGATTCGTCACTAGTGCCACAATCCAGATATTATTGATCAGATCACGAATTCGCTGTATTGAATTGTAACAGAATCATAGCTCCACACAAATATTTCGAACCCGTAAAATATAATACGAATCTGCAAAAAAACATTCACAGACTTACAATATACTTAAAATCTTACGCCTACGTATTACTCATGTATCCGGGAACACACACACGCACACATATGTATAAAGTTCCTCACTTGGGTGCACGAACCAACATGGATGATGTTCATGTCTACAGGTTTACTGATGCCTGACGAGTTCGATTGAAGACAAAGAGGCACCAGTTTAGAAGCTGCGTGTGTTGCTCGGTTTATCAAGTTCGAGCGTGGTGTCTGTCTTTTTTCCTCCTCCTTTTTGCTTTGTCTTCAAGACTGGTCCTGTTGATGTCTTCAAACGAATCTGTTGCCTGGAGGTCATTTCCAGCGCCAAAATCCACGCTCAGCAGCAAGAACATCCTTGTGGTTGTGATGAATATATCAGGCACCGAGGGGATTCTTTGGGAATTTCTTGTACATCTTCTTTGGTGCTACTCTATCACGGTGACCAGAGGAGAGTTCGCCATAAAGCGTGGTCTTTGCAAGTCAATGGACATTCTGGTATTACATTATGTCCAGTGTAACTGTGTCTTCAGTAGATGCGCTTCGATGATCTGTGACCTTCGCCTGCACTAAGAATTCGTCATTAATGGCAAAGTCACCCCAATATTTGCTGACGATGAAGCAAAGCAGTGTTAACCGAATCCCTTAAGGAGTTGTTGGTGTTGCCCGCCCTGCATCCACTGGGGGTTGGAACACCGTTATAGCTTTCGTTCGAGAGTTATGTAACCAACTATGACATTCATTTAGCAAATAAAACAGCATGTCCTGCTCTATGAATTACAAGTAAGTCTAGATGAACGAGCAGCTTCTTAATGGTACAAGCAATTGGAAACATTTAACTCTGCAGGAACACTTTTCTTTGATACTTCAAGTGGAACATGAGAAAAATCTTTTAATTAACATAAATCTAGAAGATTGCTCTTAATCTGGCGTCATCAAAGTGGGGTAAAGTCGCTTACATCGACCTTAATATTTCCTTGGTAATTGCCTTATTGACTTGACTACTACGACATGCCAGGATGATTTTTTATTTTTGAACTTTAAAAGCGGAATGTATCAAAATGCTGTCTCAGACACTCTACTGAATCTTCCAATTCACTCCTATATTTAATATCCTATCTGAAAATAAATTTGATTTTAAACCGACGCGATATAACTCAAATGGACTAGCATTAAAACCAGTCACAAAATGCAGTGTGTTTATGTGTATAAATATGTGGTTGCAGTTGTCATTTAGCGTCCTGTGAGACGCGCATAATCGAGCGACTAAAAGCGTACACTTCTTTCAGTTTTGACAATCCAATCGTTATTTTGATATTTAGAAATTTGCACCGTTTGCATTTTACTTCCTGTAATAAATCGAGTGACCTCGTAAAGGCTGCTGGCGTATATATATATATTAATAGTGGAATTGCTTACTCACGAAGACGATGTAACACAGAGGCATTAACGATGATATGACTGTTCTAATTACATTGTGGTCTCTACTGTATCTCTTAATAGTCTTTTTTCCTCTGTTCGTACCTGATGGAAAAGGAAAAGACAATCATTCCTGGACGTATTAATACAACACTCACCAAGTATGGATTCAGGACATCCGTATACCGCAAGCCGACCTTCACTGGACGATACCTAAACTTCAATTTCGACCCTCGATACAGTGTAAAGAGAGGGAGTGCTCAGTGCCTAAAACATCGTGCAAAGAATATAAGTAGCGATTGTGATACACACCACGCAGAAATGATGAAACTCAATAACTATCTATTAAGCAACAACTAACCACATAACATACTATCTACTCCAATTATGAAGAAAAGAGATGAAACCAATAAACTGTCCACAGTCTGTCTACCCTATGTGAAAGGCTTCTCCCAAAAGATACAAAAAATATGCAGAGCATATGACATCAGGACAGTATTCAAGAGTAATATAACACTTCGCAAATATCTCCTTTGCGTAAAATCACCAATAGAAGCGAATATGACCAAAGACTGCGTGTACTCCGTCCCATGCAGCTGTGGTAAGTTATATAAAGGTGAAACACGCTACCACCTCAAAATAAGGATAGATGAACATCGCAAAACTGTGATACGAGGAGATATTGATAAATCGGGTATAGGTGTTCATGTATGGTAAAATGGAGACAACCCCCTATGGGATGAACTGAAAATAACAGACAGAGAAAATATGAAATGTAAAATAAGCAGCACATATGCTAGGACACAACATCCTCTTAAGCAGACAGTGCAGATATGAATAGCATATGGGAACCGGTATTAAGAAAGGATAGGAAAATATTAGATTTATAAGCCCTAAAATTCACTCCATAACTAACCACGGATATATGGCGTAATGTTTAATAGCGCGGGCTACTAACGCCAAGATTCCGAGTTCAATTACATGCAGTGACCTTAATAATAATAATAATAATAATAATAATAACATCGAACAATATCTTAGGAATAAGAACCCAGGTTAAAAATTTCTCCGAGACACTTGATGAAGGCTGGAGGGTATATCAGCCGAAACGTTGTGTTAACAACAAACAACATGAGAACAAATATCCGTTAAATGTAAATAATGAAAATAACATTCTATAACTATTAATATAAACAAACTATATAACAGGGAAATAACGAAATCTGAACGGAACAGGTTTTCATTCAATCTTAAAATTTAAAAGCTTTGTAGAATCGTGTATTTACAGCGAAGACATATATTATATCAACGATGACTCATACATTGCAATCCAAAAGATACTGACAATATTGGATTTGCCTTCTGTGGTATTCAATGCTTAACAAGTTATCTTTTCTCTAGTATCCGGAATTTTCCCAATATTTACTCGTGTTATACAAAAACGAATTTTTCGAAGGTGTTTCGTTTTGAATTTTGAAAAATACTAATGAAAAACCATGTTTGACAACAATAATTCCAACAGATATTTTGCATTCAGAGACCTGAAATTGAATTGTTTCGCTCTGTCTGTTTAAAACAGACAGGTGAAAAAGTTTCATAACTCTTCTAATTCTTTCAAATTCTTCAGTGTACAGTAAATTTGTGTATTTTATAAATGGAACAAAGTTTACTGGAATCAAATTTCATTTTCTAATAATCACAATTTTCCTATGAAATTTAGGGTGTTGTTTCAATTTTAGATATTGCTAAACACCAATATCTAAAGCTTTATGAAAGATACATGTATGTAAATTTGCAGATTTATTGTATTTCATTACAAACATCAGCGCTCACGCACACACACACACACACACACAAATACATACATAGATTCATGTGAATAAATGTGTTAAATGCAACAGCCTCCGATTATAACATTTCCTATGCTGAATAATTGGAATATTAATATTTATGGTACTATTCTTATTTTTATTAACACCGTCATTCCATATCTGGGAAAAGCAAAACGAAACATACGGAAAATAAGCAGAATAAACAAAATTAATTGTTATGTTCTTGACATTATGGCGATTGTGGTTTAGATATAATAATTTCCTGGAACAATTGTTTGGAAAATAACTTAGTAACACCAACACATTATGTAGCAGAAATGTCACCCTCATTACTACAAGTTATTGACATTATACGCAGCCAAATTTTCATGAAAGTGTTAGAATGTATTAGCCGAGATAGCTATCAGAATTATGTCAATCTTTGTAATATTATGCTTATTAAGATTTCTTCACATAAAGGAAATTAATATAGATATGGACATTTGACATTTTCATATCTCAATTATTAAAAATTTGCTTCTAATAATTAGTTGTGCTTTCTATTTGTAATGCTTCAGTGCTATATCTTGATAGCAATATATTTTATACTACAAATTAAAAAGCTAGAACGAATAAAAGTAGTTAAGTGGTTAAGCGCATTAAATAGATGTTACAGTGTTCAAACCCCGATCATGTATTGAGAATAAAAAAGCAAAGGATTGATTTCAAATACAGAAATTTAACGTGGTAAAAGAAAGTATGTGAGATGTGTTCAATAGTTAGAGACCTATTAAGTGCAGATTTAGAGTCTCTGATAGTAACAGTGCACTTTCTAAAGCCTTCATATTCATAATAATTGTATTTCCTCATATCGTAGCTAGTAATCAACCTTTAATATAATATATTTCAGTTCATATAATCAGAATTATGCACTAAATTGTATTAAGTTCTATTCATTGCAGCTATGGCAAAATGATTTTAAACGTTTATGTTCATCATTGAAGAAGCCTAATAGGGGTGTGAAATCTTGCTTTGCTTTGTGCTCTAAATTCATTAAGGGAATCGAATGGGGAGCGTCCTAATATGTAACGAATATAGAGCATATCACTTAGAGAATAACAGGAAGAGAATAAGTGGCTCCTATACAGTACTAATAGTTCATTTATTGAAGTCAAAACTATGGAAAATAGATTTGATTACAGAATTGTTTGAGCTCAGAGCATAGAGCCGGAACAATTACCGCAATGATGGTCATCTGATACTCGAATGAATTAAATAACTAAAGTAGAAAAGATTGACGATTGCAAACATTTTAAGGTATGAATCGAACTCCGACAAGAAAATATTCAACCTAACATTTTATTTAGCATCTTAACACAATTTTACAAGATTAAGTAAATTTTCGTTATTGATTTAAAATACTGAACAGACAAAAATCTGTATTTTATGAAAAAAAAAAATATAAATTTCTTTCGCAAAAATGTTATGCATAATT
The DNA here is from genome assembly GCF_006345805.1 of Octopus sinensis. Lineage (NCBI taxonomy): Eukaryota > Metazoa > Mollusca > Cephalopoda > Octopoda > Octopodidae > Octopus > Octopus sinensis. The sequence goes on from NC_043006.1 coordinate 46,918,062, forward strand.
AATTAAGAAAATCTTCATTAAGAAAAAAATCAATATTCAAATATAAATTAAGATTTAGAATTTCCATAGACTATTAATATTTAGTATTTTTCACTGCTTTCCAAGAAATTTGAGTGAAATTCGTCACTCATAAACATTGCTTTCAAATATGAGATGAATAACAATTTCAAAGTAAATTTGCTTAACAAAAATTGCATCAATATTTGACACCTGAGATTTACAAATTTTACCTCTTATGTCAGCTCAAATTTATATATTTGTCGTGTTGATATAAGAGCAATTAGAATTTTGGATGTTTTACATATCATCACATGTATAATTTGTAGAAATGAAGAGTGAGAAATATAAAACGACAACAATACTATGAAAGCTTGATTAGCATGTGAAATAGATGGAACAAGTTTTGTGAAAGCTAAGAATCTGATGGGAAAAGGAAACAAAGAAAAATAGTATGAGACGTGTAAGAGAAATACGAGCCAGGTATGTGAAACAGAAAAGGAAGATGTACTAAAACATTCTGTAGCTATTGAACTTTAATGTATCTGCGGTCAAGTGTGGGTAGCATTTACGTTTAGATTTTTGGATATGAATGTAAATAATCGTTATATAGGATCTTTTCGGTTTGAACGGCAGTTTTTAACATAATTTCTAGGTAACTAAAAAATTTTAAACTTCGTATACTGGTAGAATGTGTTTATAAAACATCTTTTTCTCTTGGCTTTATTGAGAAAATTCTATAGTTTATAAGATATTTGTTGTTTGTTTTCTTCAATTTCTGCAATTTCAACCAATCAGTGACGTCTATTGAGTTAAAAAGCATTCTGTGCCGTATGAATATGTCCCTCGTTTAAGAAACAGATTGGGTTTATTTACATTTGTGAAGAAAAAAAAAAGACCCTTCCCCCACCCATAACCCTAACCCTAACCCTAACTAACCCTAACCTAAAAGAGATTGAAATGAATAGATCGATTCTAGGGTCATAATTATGGGTGACAATTTCATATGACACCGCTAGAAAAAACTACCGTTCAAACCGAAAAGATCCGTTATATCTTCAATCCATAGGACACTGTGAGTGGAACGTAGATTGTTACTGATGTAAGGATTGCTGTTTACGAATAGAACTAGACGCGAAGAACAGTACATTATGATGGATTAGATTGAAGCTTTGAGGTTTAGCAAATCAATTCATCGATAGAAAATGGAATACCAAATGAATGCGAGAGTTGAATGTGTGATTAAAGAAGGGTGGAAAGAACTGGAAATTGTGCCAATGTCTTGTACAGAACAAATTTTGAGAAGGTATGTTTTGATGATCTCTGCTTCACAATGTGTGAATGACAAAGATCGCTCTGCTATTAATTTTAAGGTCGACGAAGATCTTCGTAGTGGATATTACAAATTGGTTTCAATTTTTTAAGTCTACAAAATAAATGTCATTTTAATATTAATCATCCAAAATCACCCTCTGGATAGTTCTTTAAGCCTATTTTACACACTCAAACATATATTAAAAACTGATTATTAGCTACGTTATAATGAATTACAAATCGTACGAACATGAAGGCCTGAGAAAGTACGGAGACTCTAAATATGCATTTCTTTTCTTCACAGACGAAATGAAATATAATAAGAAATGTGTGTATACTCGTGTGGATTCTTCTCGATTTACATCTATATGTGCTTTGCTAATTATATAAATTCTAGGCATAATAATTTTAATATAGCACAGTGTTTAGTTCGCTCCCTCTTATATACATTAGCATAATCGAAAAAAATCATATCAGATATACCATAACATTATTGAGAATTATTTTGTTCTTAATTGCCTCATCTAACCAGCTAGTTGAAGACATTTTTTTTTTTGTAGGGAGAACCTGTTACGCTGAAGATCAATATATATGAAGCTGGAACAGAAGATGGGAGTGTTTGTTTTTTACAGTTTTACTTTATAATACGATTAATGAATTTTGATGAAGACTAAGTAATTATGTCTACCAAATGGAAATACCGCGGGAAAGAAAACTCATAAATTAGTTCCAATATTTATCATTATTTATTTGAGCAAACAAAATTATCTACAAATTTGTGTGAAATGCCATATTTGTACATAGCTATACTTTGGCGATATACAAATATCACGGTACAAATGTGGGGTGTACGAAAAATGAGGAACAGTTATGATGCCCGTCTCCATCACATAGTTCGTAAGAAGGATGGAAATGTGGACTGGCGTATTGTCTTGATCCAGAATGTCTGGACATTCACGACGAAATCACTTCTCTCAAAAAATCCAGAAATTACTTTTTGTTGACCGTCCAGCCAGAAGAAACGCAGTATAAACAGATGATACCCTTGTAGTTGAATTTTCTTGAGATTTCCTGTGGACTTGCTTTATCTGGCTTCCTGTATCAGCGAAAAACATTCTCGACTGATAGAAGTTAATCCATCAACTGCCTGGAGCATTTCAAATGTTTTCTTTAGCCTAGTTTAGCCCAAAATTTTCCTACATTACAAGCATCAAAATTGTCTTCATATTCCCATCGCTTTCAGCAAACTAGGGAGCTACGGCAAGTAGGTTTCTGCTACGGTGTGTACAAAGCGCTGTTACCGATGTGTTCTTCAACGTGGAATAACAACAGTTGGCAGGTTAGCTTATTGGATGTGTAATAATGATATATTAAAACTACAACAATCCGGGAGAGTTATGTCTTTCCTAAAAAACCTCAAATCGTCTAGAGTACATGGGTACACACACAAACACACACACACATACATACACACATACACACACACATACGCTCACACACATATATGTACGCATATACGCACATGCATAAGTAACTATATGCATATGTATATATATATATATATATACTCTTTTACTTGTTTGAGTCATTTGACTGTGGTCATACTGGAGCATCGCCTTTAGTCGAGAAAATCGCTCCCATGACTTATTTTTGTAAGCCTAGTACTTATTCCATCGGCCTCTTTTGCCGAACCGCTAAGCTACAGGGATGTACCAACATCGGTTGTCAAGCAATGTTGTGGGGATAAACGCAGATACACAAACTGACACATATATATATACATATATATTTTCAGTTTCCGTCTACGAAATCCACTCACTAGGTTTTGGTCGGCCCGAGGCTATAGTAGAAGACCCTTGCCCAAGGTGCCACGCAGTGGGACTGAACCCGGAACCATGTGGTCGGTAGCAAGCTACTTACCACACAGCCACTCGTGCACACACACACACACACACACGTATATATATATCCATCGTAAGATATGGAAAAAACAATATAAATATAACGTATGCTACTTAGAATATTGATTACAAGCAGGTTTAATGTTTAAAGAGCATATCTCTCTGGAAAAGATAAAGTAGAAATGTATTTTCTAATAACTATAATAGATTATTTTATAAATATAGCTTTTGCAAATACTGTTAGAAAATTGGATATGGTGCCCAAGGAAACTGAAGACGGAGATGAAGGGAAAGTGAGAGAGAGGCAGTGAGAATGCAAAAGAGACTCGAAATTAGAAAGTTAGAATAGTGGAGAGATAAACAGAAAGAAAACAGATGCATATTTTAATAAATCGTAAGTTCATTAATATATATACTATTGAGAAAAGTGATCAATCTTCATTTAATATGAGCATTAGAAATAAAAACATTATATATTGCAAAGAATAAAATTGTACGTTATTTTGCCGGTAGTATAACAATCTATTCTTGTTTTCCGTTGATGTAATTTTCTTGATGAATCTTCCATGGAATAAATAAAATAATTACTGACAGACATTCCTTGAAACGGCAGAATCATTTCTCTATGTAATCGAAAAAATGATTTATCTTTCTTTGCTACCTGTATACATACATACATACATACATACATACATACATACATACATACATACATACATACATACATACATACATACATACATACATACATATATATATATATATGTATATATATTGGTAAAACGGAAAGATAACAAAAGAAAGAAAGAGACCTCAATATTATGTAAATAGAGGAAATTTATCTATACAATAATATGTAACCGAAGAGATGTCGTGGATTTCCACTTCGGTATCTGAAACTCATAGTTTTATCTTGACTCTCGAGTAATGTGACATATTATTGTATATATATATATATATATGTATATATATTGGTAAAACGGAAAGATAACAAAAGAAAGAAAGAGACCTCAATATTATGTAAATAGAGGAAATTTATCTATACAATAATATGTAACCGAAGAGATGTCGTGGATTTCCACTTCGGTATCTGAAACTCATAGTTTTATCTTGACTCTCGAGTAATGTGACATATTATTGTATATATATATATATATATATCTATATTGTATAGATCTATATTGCAGTTCGTAAAAAGCCCGCCATTTACCGGATATATGATTTATAAACATTCCATGTGCTTGGCCGGAGTGAGCAGTTGTCTGTTCGTCTCCGCTACGTAAGGTTGGTAGTTTATTTATGATGTATTCAGAATCAGTTCTGCTGACGATCATTAGACGCAAGTTGTATGTGAAATCACGGTGATACAGAACATAATTCATTTTTAAATGTCTTGCTTTGAAAAACTGCATTTGGGTATGATTAGTATAATTTTTGGTAGTAATGACTTTGTCCCTCCTAGTGTGAGGCATTTATGTGTAATAATGCCCTCTATACAATATAGATATAATTAATTTGTTCAAAAGAAAAAAATTATTTTCGGATTCTTTTCTTTTATGAGGTTTTCACGCTAGCTACCCGATAATTTCTTGTTAAGATCCTTATTAAGAGATTATCCTTAATTGTTAAACTTATTCGAAATACTTTTCATTACCCGACATGCAGTTCGTAAAAAGCCCGCCATTTACCGGATATATGATTTATAAACATTCCATGTGCTTGGCCGGAGTGAGCAGTTGTCTGTTCGTCTCCGCTACGTAAGGTTGGTTGTTTATTTATGATGTATTCAGAATCAGTTCTGCTGACGATCATTAGACGCAAGTTGTATGTGAAATCACGGTGATACAGAACATAATTCATTTTTAAATGTCTTGCTTTGAAAAACTGCATTTGGGTATGATTAGTATAATTTTTGGTAGTAATGACTTTGTCCCTCCTAGTGTGAGGCATTTATGTGTAATAATGCCCTCTATACAATATAGATATAATTAATTTGTTCAAAAGAAAAAAATTATTTTCGGATTCTTTTCTTTTATGAGGTTTTCACGCTAGCTACCCGATAATTTCTTGTTAAGATCCCTTATTAAGAGATTATCCTAATTGTTAAACTTATTCCGAAATACTTTTCATTACCGACATGCAGTTCGTAAAAAGCCCGCCATTTACCGGATATATGATTTATAAACATTCCATGTGCTTGGCCGGAGTGAGCAGTTGTCTGTTCGTCTCCGCTACGTAAGGTTGGTAGTTTATTATGATGTATTCAGAATCAGTTCTGCTGACGATCATTAGACGCAAGTTGTATGTGAAATCACGGTGATACAGAACATAATTCATTTTTAAATGTCTTGCTTTGAAAAACTGCATTTGGGTATGATTAGTATAACTTTTGGTAGTAATGACTTTGTCCCTCCTAGTGTGAGGCATTTATGTGTAATAATGCCCTCTATACAATATAGATATAATTAATTTGTTCAAAAGAAAAAAATTATTTTCGGATTCTTTTCTTTTATGAGGTTTTCACGCTAGCTACCCGATAATTTCTTGTTAAGATCCCTTATTAAGAGATTATCCTTAATTGTTAAACTTATCCGAAATACTTTTCATTACCGACATGCAGTTCGTAAAAAGCCCGCCATTTACCGGATATATGATTTATAAACATTCCATGTGCTTGGCCGGAGTGAGCAGTTGTCTGTTCGTCTCCGCTACGTAAGGTTGGTAGTTTATTTATGATGTATTCAGAATCAGTTCTGCTGACGATCATTAGACGCAAGTTGTATGTGAAATCACGGTGATACAGAACATAATTCATTTTTAAATGTCTTGCTTTAAAAAACTGCATTGGGTATGATTAGTATAATTTTTGGTAGTAATGACTTTGTCCCTCCTAGTGTGAGGCATTTATGTGTAATAATGCCCTCTATACAATATAGATATAATTAATTTGTTCAAAAGAAAAAAATTATTTTCGGATTCTTTTCTTTTATGAGGTTTTCACGCTAGCTACCCGATAATTTCTTGTTAAGATCCCTTATTAAGAGATTATCCTTAATTGTTAAACTTATATATATATATATATATATATAGTTTGGAGGTTTTATACAAAACCTTTCATGTTTGACTCAATGAAGGCAGAGCAACTTGTGTTGTTTCTAAAGCTTCAACGTTTATGAATAAAATGTAAGATACATTCACACACACACTCACACACACACGCACACACACACGCATATATATATGTATAGAAGGTTGTTTATGGTGTAAGATAGGAGGAAAGAAACGCGTTTAGTGAAACGTGATATGGTAGATGATAACCACATATACAAGAAGACTAAAGTAACTTGAAATGCTATAGCTCCTTAGTAATTACTAGTGTAACGGAATATGTACGGAAGGACGAAGGGAACTAACTCTGAGGTATGTGCGAAATATAGATAAAAGATTAGGCACGGAATAGTCCTTAACGATATGATAGGTGTAGATAAGGTAGATGCTATATTCTTGCATCGGCGCCGTGTAATAAATTTTGAAGGTTGGTTATGGTTGATTACTTCACACCCAGTTGAATGTAACCGAAGGTGACACAATCAGGATTTCAGAAAATATAATCTATCTATCTATCTATCTATCTATCTATCTATCTATCTATCTATCTATCTATAGACTACGAAGCGGTGACAGGAGCAAAAATCAACCGGGAAAAGTCAGTGGGCTTGCGGCTCGGCACCTGGAGAAGCAAACCCATGCCGTCCACCAGTACCTCCGTCGTGGGACGCTGGACAGACGGCCCGGTTGAGTTGCTCGGGGTCTGGTTCGGTCCGGACCTCCAAATGGAGAAGAACTGGAACGAGATAACGAGTAGGGTGGTCACTCTCGCCCAGCAATGGGCCGAGAGGAAACTGTCCCTAAAAGGTCGGGCGGAGGTGGTGAACGCGTACATCGCGTCCATCATCTACTACCGCCTGACCGTCGTACCTTGTCCCGACCCTACCATCACCAAACTAGAACGCATCCTCTTCCGCTTCTTGTGGAAAGGATGCGTCCCGATGGTCAGGCGATCCATTTGCTGTCAACACCCGTTAAAAGGAGGGCTGGGCATGCCGTGGTTGATGATGCGCAGACACGCGCTGAGACTGCGACATCTCCGGCTCTATGTAGACGACGGTGAACAGGTGTGGTCGCCGTTTGTGAGGCACGCATTCCCGCAACTCGTCTCCATGACCGAACTACAGTCGTGGATCAAAAAGAGGCCGAAGAAGGGCGAATGGCACCGCGAGTGTCGCGTTGCTCTCAAGCAACTCTGCCGTCCCGGGTCGACCTTGAGTGACTTCAACACAACCAAAGCATTCTATAGGAGATTAGTGAGGGGAGGTACGACGACGAGCTCGGGGCAAACCTGGGCGTCGACGAGGAATACCTGACCCGCCTGTTTCAAACGACTTTCGGCCCGGGACCTATGGACAACTTCCAGAGATCCCTGGCCTGGCGGTGCTACCGAGAAGCGCTACTACCGTTCGGGATAAGCTCTATAGGCATGGCTCGAGAAACACGGGGCCGACCTGCCCGAGATGCGGGCAGAGCGACGAAACCGCTCTGCACGCAATCGTGCAGTGTCCAGCAATTTCCCACCTGTGGGCTTATGTCGAACGACTGCTGTCACGTGTGGGACGTGTCGGTTTATCAGCCGAGTCTATCGTTAATATCGTCACGCCTCCTTCCTTCAAACGGGAAGGAAGAGCTATTTTTATCATACTTGTGGCTATGGCGAAAATGTATCTGGTGGACGCGTCTGAAAGGATTAGAGACAAACACTTTCCTCTCTGGTCACTCTCATCAACTTCTTCAAGTATCACTTGAAGAAAAAAGTGAGAGTAGAGAGGCAAGTTTTGTCTAGTGAATGTTTTAAAAAAAGATGGGTGAATGTAGCAAGGATGGCACGTATGAATGACGAAGCCACCTTGACTATGATTCTATGAACCGTAAAAATTAATACAGAGAGTTGCTTATTTGCAAAAAAAAAAAAAAAAAAAAAAAAAAAATATAACATGTGACTTCATTGACCGAGGTTACCGTGGTCTTTTCCGTAGGCTTTTCTTTCCACGGGTAAACCTCACCTGTCCCCCTCTTTACACTTCATATTGACATTTCTGTGATAACGATCCCTATTGATCAATTTTTTTCCTCCCCCCCTTTTTTTTTAACCCCCCCCTTTTTTTTGTCCCCTTTCTCTCCTTTTACGATCCCTTTTGATCGACCCCCCTTTTTTATTTTATTTTTATTTTATTTTCTTTTTTTTTTTTTTTTTTTCTTTTTTTATTTTTTTTCTTTTATTTTTTATTTATTTATTTTTTTTTTTTTTAAACCTTCAAAAGAAAAGCTCTACCTTGTAATTTGTTCTATCTGTGTGCAGCCCTGTGTGGCTAATAGAGAAACATATCTATCTATCTATCTATCTATCTATCTATCTATCTATCTATCTATCTATCTATCTATCTATCTATCTAGGAAAGTGAGAGTAGAGAGGCAAGTTTTGTCTAGCGAATGTTTTAAAAAAAGATGGGTGAATGTAGCAAGAATGGCACGTATGAATGACGAAGCCACCTTGAGCATAGTCCTATGAACCCAGAAATCGAAAACAGAGAGTTGCTTATTTGCAAAAAAAAAAAAAAAAAAAAAAAAAAAAGAAATATAAAATGTGACTTCATTGACCGAGGTTACCGTGGTCTTTTCCGCAGGCTTTTCTTCCCACGGTAAACCTCACCTGTCCTCCCCTTTACACTTCATATTGACATTTCTGTGATAACGATCCCTATTGATCATTTTTTTTTCCTCTCCCCCTTTTTTTTTTTTTTTTTTAACCCCCCCTTATTTTTGTCCTCTTTCTCTCCTTTTACGATCCCTTTTGATCGAACCTCCCCCTTCCTTTTTTTTTTTTTTTTTTCTTTTTTTTTTTAATACCTTCAAAAGAAAAGCTCTACCTTGTAATTTGTTCTATCTGTGTGCAGCCCTGTGTGGCTAATAAAGAAACATATCTATCTATCTATCTATCTATCTATCTATCTATCTATCTATCTATCTATCTATCTATCTATCTATCTATCTATCTGTTTTTCCACATTGGAGCTGCATTCGGACGACTTGGTAATGATACCAGTCTATTTAAACAAAAGGGTCACGAAAGTCCAAATAAAAAACATACCATTTGATGTCGAAACACAATGGTTGGTCTCTGCCATCTGCTTTGAAATGTCAGAGACAATGTCAGAGACAAACATCCTGGAAATCGCGGTTCTAGGAGAGAAAGACTATGTGGGCAAATCAATCGAATTCCTGCTTCAATTGGATGAAGCAGCAAGAGAGAAGATACCCACCTCTATAGAACTGCCAGGAGGCTACAAACTCTATATAGTGGTAGAGGGCAGGCGACCACGCTGCTATTTGTGTGGAAGCGAAACACACTTGAAAAAGACGTGCCCAACCACTGCACACCAAGAGCAACAACAACAACCACTACCACAACCAAAGCACTCCGGAAAAAAAGCTCTCTACTACCCACACCCACCATCAACACAGAAGACGACAAGAGAAGCACACACAAGCTAATCCGTCTCATCAACCAAAACCACTCGACACCTGAAAAAATACCAACACCACCATCAACAGCAAAACCCAAAGGAACAGAAAAACAAAGAAAACACACACAAACTGATCCCCCATCCCTTATACCGCACTCAACACACACACACTCAACAACCAACAACAACGAAAACAACAACACAACCACTTACACAGACATACATAGAAGCCCACAACATACCCCTACCCCCTTCTGATTCCTCAGAAATTTCGTCGGAAGACGAAACCAGTGAGGAATGGCAAATAGCTACAATAAGAAGGAAAATAAAGAGCAGAAACACAACCAAACAAATGCAAACACGAACAAAGCAGGGGGAATACATCTCCCGAAGACATTTCAAAACCCAACGCAAACAACAGCCACACACAACACCACAAAAACATATACAGCAAACATGCTCACAGCCATAGACACCAAAAACACAAATTTGATGGAATACATCCAATCAAAAACAAACATAACAGAAGATGACATAAAAACAAACAATCACCCATACACAACACCACCAGACCACATCAAAATATTACACATCTCCAAAAGTCTGCACCACACACTCAAAGGCATTTTCCCCAGTGCGGTTGGTAAATGCCAAAAATATCTCACAAAGAAACTGTACTGGGATCTTCTCGAGGACAAACCAACGGAGGAGAAAGCAAAAACTTTCGAGCAGTAAGTAACCCTCTGTATTCTAATTCATTAGAACTATGATCAAGATTGGTTGTGTAAATGCGCGTGGCTTGGGGTCCCCTTGGAAACAAGGGTACCTCTTAAATGACATAAAGTCACATAAGTTAGAAATCATAGCCATAAGCGAGACCAGACTCCACAATCCGCGGGCCCTAAAGACCATGTTTGGCGGACAGTTCAACATTTATTTTTTCCCCTGTCTGCCGAGAATGGGCGGTAGTGGCACCGCGGTACTTTTTCACAAGAGTCTGGATCTCAATGTAAGGACAATATTCGTAGACCCGGAGGGTAGACTGGTCGTCCTGGATGTCGACGGCAGCAATGGGTGCGCTTTTCGACTCGTATCAGTTTACGCACCGCCCTTAACAGGTCGGGCGGATTTCTTTCAACGTCTAGAAGTTTTCTTGGGAACGTCTCGTCCTTTACTCTTAGTGGGGGATTGGAATGCTACCTTGGACACGCATGTAGACTACGTGGGTAGAGATAGGAATAGACGGGGATGCAAATGCCTCAGAGACCTGCTCAGACGCTTTCAACTGTCTGACAGGTTCCGACTAGACCACCCGAATGCGCCAACGTGGACATGGAGCAACCGCATCGGGTCGTCGAGATCGTATCTAGATAGGATACTGTGTAGGACAGTAGATAGAGATAGCATAGGATGTCCACAATTCCACATAGTCAGCTACACGGATCACAAACTTGTGACATGTACGCTAGACTTAGGTAAGACACTTAGGCAGGGTCCCGGATACTGGAAACTAAACGCGTCTTTCCCATCGAGACAAGTTTTCAGAGACCGGATTAGCACACTAGTAAAGAGGGCTTTGACGGGAGCCATCATCAACAACAAATGGTGGTTTGCCCTCAAGAGAGCAGTAAAAGCAGAAGCGATTAGGTACAGCAAAGCACTAGCCATAGATAGAAATAGAGTAGAGGGTGAGCTAGTTAAGAAGCTAGAAGAGGCAATTAGAAGCGGCATCGCATCCGACGTTTTGGCGGCGAGGTTGGCCCTCGACCAACACTTCAACGCCAAACACGAAGGATGTGCTGTCAGAGCTAGGATGCGTGCTCTAAGGAACGAAGGTGTTGGAGCCGCGAGAGAGGCCCGGGTGGCAGAGGCGCAACAGGGCAACAAAGCCACCATTCGGTCACTGGTAGATGAACAGGGGCGCGAATTGCTCGAGCCAAGTAAAATGTGTGAGGCCTTTCAGCAGCATTTTGCCCGACTGTTCGGAACGAGTGGAGGGCAAGAACGTAGGGTGGACTTCAGTGCCTACCTACATAGCCTACCACGACTCTCGACAAGAAAGGCAGGGTGCTGCGAAGGTGCCATCACGGCGGCGGAAGTGCGGGAAGCGATGGCAGAATGCTCGAGGGACAAATCACCGGGTTTGGATGGTCTACCCTACGAGCTTTACAATTGTATGCCAGACTTGTTTGGAGATCTCTTGGCGGCGGTGTACTGCAACTGGCAGCAAAACGGGAGCATTCCTGGTTTTGTGAGCCGAGGAGCCGTAACACTGCTGAAGAAAGATCTAAACAAGGGAAATGTAATAGATAACTTTAGGCCCATCACTCTGCTTAATGCAGACTTGAAAATTTTGGCCAAGGTGCTAGCCAAGAGGTTGGCGCTTGTCATCGAGAAACTGGTCGACAAGGCGCAAACATGCGCCGTGCCAGGCCGGACCATCCATGACAACCTCCATCTGATGCGCTACATCATAGACAGGGTAGTTAACGAACCTGGCATGGAGGGGCCCTGATCAACTTGGATCAATCGAAAGCCTTTGATAGGGTAGACCATCGATACTTGGAGGCAGTCCTGAGAGCGGCTGGTTTCGGTCCCGTCTTCCGCGGCTGGATAGCTGCCTTGTACAGAGGCATCCGTTCGGTAATTCGCGTAAATGGACATCTATCGAGACCTTTCGACATTGCACGTTCGGTCCGTCAGGGATGCCCCCTCTCGGCGCTTCTATACGTATTGACTCTTGAGCCACTACTGCGGAAGCTGGCGACTCTAAGGGGCATCCCGCGAGAATTGGGATGCGGGACGAGCGTGTCTGCATACGCGGACGACGTCACCGTCATAGTGTCTAGCCACGAGCACATCGAGCTGGTCGGCGAGACACTGAAAAACTACGAAGCGGTGACAGGAGCGAAAATCAACCGGGAAAAGTCAGTGGGCTTGCGACTAGGCACCTGGAGAAGCA
>NC_043006.1:46935813-46938313 GCF_006345805.1 Octopus sinensis
CAAGAACCACATGTTGTGTACCACTGCTCGTGACCCAATATGTAACGATAACAACATGAAAGAAAAAGAACACGTTTTTCACAGAAGTTTGTCTCATTTTTTATTTAGGTCTCAATTTTGGCATTTAGATTAAATTTATATATGTGAACTACCATATCAAAGAAATACCACTTATGAAATGACCCTATACAGAAGACTTTTGTAATATCAGTGCTGGCCAATGCTGTGAAATTTTATCCCTTTGCATGTAACTAGTCTGGTGCAACTCTGTGGTATTATGCACCGAAACTAACACATCAATTACTTTCATAGTTGCAGAAATTAAGAGGCGATAATCAATTAAGCATATTTGATTCAAGCCAATTAATCTTTCCTTACAATATTCCATGCTGTATATCATTAAATCTGATGTATAATATTTCACTTGCATGTCACTGTACTGCTTTAATTTCTTGACACTTGATTTATGTGAAATAATTAGATAAACAAACACCAAAATATTTATTTATTGGCTGTATCATACAAACGTTACATTCCGGAAGCCTAGATTCAAACGATAACTTGTTCATCAAGTTCATTCGTTTTGGTCCCCGAGGAGAAAGCACTGGGAGAGAGGACTGAGTGACTAAAAGAACGAGCTATTAAACTGTTATGGCGATTATTAATTAATGTTGCAGTTAATCTATATAAGCATAGGTAATTATGAAATAATTGCTTAAAAATCTGAAGTTTTACATTAACATAGGAAAATGGGCGGTAAAATTAGGTGGCTTACATGATTGGAATTATTCAATTATAGTTTATGAACAGAGATATACTACTTAGATATTACAACGTTCTTAGTTCAAATCCCACCGGTGATAAAATGACTTTCAGTTTTACGCGAATAAATATGTTTGTACTTATAAAATGGTCGTCAAAATTTAATTACACGTAACATGATGAAGGAACTAGAGGCAATCTCCAGGTCATTTTGGTACGTCAAATGGTATTGATTCCCTGAAGATTTGCAGTCGTCATGTATGTAATATTGTGTATTAAAGTCTCCAAGCATCTGAAATAATTTATGCAAAATGCTGACAAAAGCTCGTAGTTGCGCTTAAACACTGAGAAATACTTCCAATAACACAACCAAACAATAGCTTGGAAAAATATACGCAATGCCATTGTGTTAGTAAGCAGCCGTTCTTGTCGTGAAGCAGTAGATCGTGTTATTAAGCAGTAGGCCGTGTTGCCAACCAGCACATTCCGCTGTTAATGGCGAAAGCAATATAAATATTTGGGTCATATAGTATCTTCACTACGAATCATATTTTACTGATTTATATTCTCAAGAAATACGTCACTTATTCTGACAGTAATGAAAGAGAATATATGTCTGAGATTTTGATTCCATTTTCTCCTTTTTTGTTTGTTTGTAGTGTATAGCATGCTGTCACTAGGAAGCTTGATAAATCTTCAAAGTTTTATATAGGAAGTAAAATTATTATATTGTTAGGAGTCTGTAGTTAATGTCGTTTACCTAATAAATCCCAGTTGTGCCCTGTTTAAGTAAAGTTTCACCGGTGTTGGTTTGTTTATGTTCATATAACTTAGGTATTCGGTGATAAAATTTCATGCAATAGGCACAGAGTGTGAAAGAAAATTATTAACTGTTTGGGGGCGGGCGCGGACTTGTTCGACTAAACCCTTCCATGCGGTGTCATATCATGGCCACCGTTGCTGGCAAATATATGAGACTATGAAGAGATTATAAAATCGCCAACTCCAACTTCAACTTCATGATTAGCACTACTTATGCGATCATTTAGCTCGTTGTTCCTTTCTAAATATATCGTGATATTAGTTTTGAGATATTACAATAATTAAATAAATAAAAATGAATGTTCCTTATCGAGCCATGCCAGGCTCATAAGGGCGGGTTTCCTGGTTTCAGTGGCGTAGAAATTCCCCACATGGACGGGACGCCAGTCCGTCGCAGGATTTCTCATTGTTGCCAGGTGAGTAGACTGGGGCAACGTGAAATGAAGTGTTTTGCTCAAGAAAGGAAGTGTTTTGCTCACCGAAAATGAAAATTTCAAAATTCTGTGGGATGCAATGATTCAGTGCGATTACCTGACCAGATATCGGAAACCGGACATTGATGTGGTGAATAAAAAAGAAACAACATGCATTATAATTGGCATGCCCCGGCGATAACAGGATCAATGTGAAAGAAGAAGAAAAATTTAAACAACTATGACGGTTTGAAATGGGAAATACGAAAGTTTTGTTCAATGAAGAGAGTAGACGTGATACGAATAGTAATTGGTGCACTTGGAAGTATCAGTACTCAAGTACCAACAGGTCTGAAAATGATTGGTGCAAGTTTGAATGTAGAACACCTACAAAGATCCCCACTGCTTGGAACTGCAAGAGTTCTTTGCAGGGTTCTTGAAGAATAACCAGTAAACAAGTATCACCTTAGTCTGCTGGCTGTGGACAGCTGACACTTTCCATC
>NC_043006.1:46940813-46943313 GCF_006345805.1 Octopus sinensis
TACGAGTGCTGAAGTGGGGGCAACAACCCCCGAAATATGGCATATGCAGTCATTAGCCAATTTTGCTTTCCATCACATTGTCTGCTTACGTCTGACGTCTCAATACGAAACGTTGTAGCAGAAATAAGTGCTAGCTATCTATGGTTGATAAATTCATTTACCTTGGATCAGCTCTAACTGATATCTCTCACAGCTCAAACAGTGACATCATAGACAGAAGGAGAGCAACATGCAGAGTAATGCCACAGCTTTTGGTCGTCTGACATCAACGCAACAGCAAAGAAAAATATGTACAAAATTCTTGTGTCTTCCGAAGTTTACTTGTGGATGCGAGACAAGGGTAACAAATATGAATGGGCAAAGGCAATGTTGAACACTTTTCACACCCGAAAACTGAGTAAAATATATCAGACATCCTTTAACAACTAGGTTTCCAATGATACATCGTACTAAATAGGTGACGAAAACCAAATGAGCGCGGGGATAAAGAACGCTGGCTGTGATGAATTGGTCTCCAATTACAACACCCACTCAATGCATGTTGTCAACATTACCTGCTACTTAACACCCTACAAGGAGGGAAGCGCGGGAGTGAACGACCAAGTACGACTTACCACCGTCTGATTTCTACAGACTGCGGAATATCTCTCAGTGTAATACTTCTAGTGGCTGAAGATGGAAATGAGCGCGAAACCTTTAAATAAACTATGTCTGCCGATGACTGATTATAATTTTCTTCCGTATTAGTCATACCTTGTTGAACTTTGAATAATAAATATATATATACGAGGGGTGGCTGCACAATTCGTGACTTTAAGAGTATCGCAAAGGGCATGGCTGGAGGCTCAGACTTCCGAGTTCTTTTACAGGGCCTGCAAAACTGAAGGACCGTTGCAATAACTATGTTAATCTTCGAAGGCAATATGTTGAATAAAATCATAATTAATTGATTCTACTCTATTTTATTTTCCCTGAGGCCAGATAAGCCAACAAATTATATATGTACATGTATATATATATTATATATATATATGTGTGTGTGTATGTGTGTGTGCGCGTGTGTGTGTAACATACGAAAAATGCTGACGATTTTGCTAGATAGCTTTATTCAAATTTCGATTGTTTCCAAGGCGATGTTACGTAATATTAGAGTTAATTTATCAAGTATTTCTCTATGAAAATAAGTTTGTAGATGAAGATAGTAGATAACATATCAAATTCGATCCTTAAATTTAAAATGGAGTATGTTTATGAAATTTTATCTCTAAATTTAGAGCAGAAAAACCATATCAATATTGATGTATAATTTACAAAAGAAAACGATATTAGGAAAGATAATAGATTTAACACTTAAAACGCAGTAAACCGGTATTGATGTTTGTGGGGTAGAATAGTCTCTAGGCGGGAAGCTGACAGAAACGTTAGCACGCCGGGTGAAATGCTTAGCGGTATTTCGTCCGCCGTTACGTTGTGAGTTCAAATTCCGCCGAGGTCGATTTTGCCTTTCATCCTTTCGGGGTCGATTAAATAAGTACCAGTTACGCACTGGGGACGATATAATCGACTTAATACGTTTATCTGTCCTTGTTTGTCCTCTCTGTGTTTAGCCCCTTGTAGGTAGTAAAGAAATAGGTAATTAATCTGCCGCTACGTTCTGAGTTCAAATTCCTCCGAGGTTGACTTTGCCTTTCATCCTTTCGGAGTCGATAAAGTAAGTACCAGTTGCGTACTTAAGTCGATGTAATAGGCTTAACCCCTTTGCCTGTTCTTGTTTGTCCCCTCTATGTTTAGCCCCTTGTGGACAATAAAGAAATAAGCATAGTCTCTAGGTGAATTTTGTTATCAAAAATGAAAAAAAAAAAGCATATTGAAGACTCAACTTTGTATACCTTTTATAAAAGAACTAACGGCACTGAAGAGTCTATATGTCCTCCTGACCCAAAAATGATTCAAAATTACAAATACATTCTATGATCTAACTCACCAATTGTAAAATATTATTAATGTTTAGAGAAACTAGAAATATATATATATATATATATTCATGACGGTCCAATTTGCAATTAACTTGCATCGGGATTTGTAGGTTAAATGCTTGTGTCGACGACAACTGGCAATAAAAGCGTGAAAACACGAACTAAAGAAACCAAACAGATTTGTGTTCATTTCCGCTACACTGTCCGTAAATCCATCTAAGTTCTCAAGAATAGAACAAGATCTAGTGTAACTAGAATGAGTAAAGCTACTTGAAATGTAATTCAGAATACTAAATCTGGAAAGTAAAATAATTGTTAAGTTTCCTGGTAGAGGATGTGAGTTATTCAGATAAAACGATATAAATCGTTAATGGATCTTGTCTATTATAAGTCTTCAACAAGACTATTAGAGAACAAGAAGAATATAAGTTTGCCAATCTCCTTAAAATAAGAACTATCTTTCACACTTATTTTAATAACTCAAGTGCTTTTATAGAAAATTCTAAATTGTTTTTCACAGCTAC
>NC_043006.1:46948313-46973313 GCF_006345805.1 Octopus sinensis
TGCACACACACACACATACTCACACACACATATATATATACATGAATATATATATATATATATACATACATACATAGACAGAGAGAGTAAGATACGTGCGTGCGTGTGTTTGTGTGTGTATATATTTAATTCCCCCCCCCCCCAAAAAAAAAACAACAACACAAGAATACATAACAACACGGGGACGCGGTACATGCAAACTATTAACAGACGATCACGGAAGGAAAGAAAGGTAGGTTTAAGTTTCGCGCTATGCTTTTTCTTTTCAGAAACAGGAGACAAAGGAATGTCCATGAGAAAAGGAAGACCGAGAAAAAAAATCACCAGTGATCCACATGTACTTATATTTTGAAATACATATACAGATATATCCACACACATACATACAGACATAGATAAACACACACACACACACACACACACATATATATAAATACATACACACACACACATATACATATAAATACATACACACACACACACACACATATATATATGTGCGCTTGTGTGTGTGTATGTTTTCTCCGCTTGATATTACCTGGTCGAAGAAATGGCTTCCCTTTTCCTGTTCTATTATAGTAGCCAGGTTTATGGAGATACGTGACAGCTGTTCTGGAAATGTGAAACAAAGTGGTGAAAATAGTACTCGAATACCGGAGGTAGAGTAATATGCTGTATTGATTATATATATATATATATATATATATACATATGCAAACATGCATGTAAGTATACGTATACACGCATAACTATATCTATGTCTATCTATGTATGCATATAACACAACACTCAAACACCCACATATATGTTCATAGGTTTATATCTAAATTATGCGCTGTAAAGCTACAGAAACGATAGAAAGGTGTTCAGTTTGACATGGGGTTTCACATGGATCTCTTAGCTCTTGTTTCAGATTAGTAACTTCACAAATAACGTGCATTGTGTGTGTGTGTGCGTGTATGTGTGTGTGTCTGTTTATGTGTGTATGTGTGTGTGTGCTTGTGAATGTGTATTACAACAGAATGACAGAATGCAATGCATGGAGTGGGAAAGAGAAACATTCTTGAGCAGTAAAAAAGAGACGGAGGAACAAAACTATATATAATTTTAATACATGAATCATCACGTATGGGGTAAGAAAGGAACGAGATACGCAATATATTTATTAATGTCATATATTACAATAGGAGACCCACTCAAGCGCTCTAATGTTATTACATAAGTAATGGTTATCTAAGATTCCATTGCGCTATGGGAACTACACGGAAAATCTTGAAGTATTTAGCATCTTAAATAGATTCCAAATTCCAAACTGTATTGCGTGTCCGACGTATAGACATATAATCGCATAGAATCACAGAGAAGCTCACACAAATATCATTAAATTGTTATTGCTTTAATTTATACGAGAATAGATTCGCTATTATTTCGGATATTAACATCAGCGTGTCTTTCCGAGATATTCTTCACTTTCTTTTGCATTCATTATTACCGAAGTAGAAACATTGAGATTTTATGATCGATATATCGATAAATGAAATATAAGGAGCCTCTCCTTCGCTGATGAATTTTCTTCGGGTTAACAGCGGCAAATTTCAAACATAGGTTGTCTACGTATATGTATATATTTATGAATATAATATATATATATAAATATATATACTGTATATATATAAATATATATATATATATATATATATATATATATTATATATATATATATAATATATATAACACACACACCACATATATATATATATATATATATATATATATATATACATATATATTATTACATGTATACACACACACATATATATATGTGGTTTAGTGGTTAGGCATTCGGCTCATGATCGTAAGGTTGTGAGTTCGATCCTGGCGACGCGTTGCTCCGGTTGTCACGCTGAATCTCCCTGCAAACTACGTTAAGGGTACAAGTGTCTGTTCTGTTGAATGTATCAGCTGTTCTGTGACTGTATCAGTGCTCCTATATATATATATATATATATATATATATATATATATATATATATATATTATATATATAAGCATATGTAATTATGTGCGTATTATATTTATACAGATGGTTGGCATAACTGTAATTATCTTCAGACTGGTGACCTAGTCCGAATGCTTACAACAATTGCTTTTCGCTGAAAAGTATTTAAGGACCACAGATTAGCCATACAACAGGTAACAGATTAAGCATTTCAATCACGGACTGCCAGTTTCTATAAGTTTCAGGGTAACTTTCATTTGCTGAATTACACTCAAGAATGAATTATCGCGCTGTGGAAACGGACTTGAAGTCATATTGATTCTTGCGCAGTATTATTAAATAATATTTCATTATCATCTTCTTGAAAACAATAACTTCAGCAATTATCTCCAATATCAGCATATATTGTGTGTTGCTCTAAGAAGAGTTTATCTCTCACGATATTATATCTAAATTATAAAATTGGCACCATTCCCCTGTCTTCTCATGCGGTCAATAGTAAGTTTCGAGCTTCCGGTGTTACTATATTACAGATTACTTCTTACTGAGTCTCTACACTAAATATTTGTGCGTCTATTTTCATACTCGTTAGAGGTTTACTCTCTTTTACTCTTTTATGTGTTTCAGTTCTTTCACTGCAGCCATGCTGGAGCACTACCTTTAGTCGAACAGATCGACCTCAGGACTTATTCTTTGTAAACCTAGTATCTATTCTATCGCTATGTTTTGGCGAACTGCTACGTTATGGGGACGTAAACACACCAACATCGGTGTCAAGCGATGATGGGGGACATCATATATATATATATATATTATATATATATACGACGGACTTCTTTCAGTTGCCGTCTACCAATCCACTCACAAGGACTTGGTCGACCCGAGGCTATAGTAGAAGACACTTTCCCAGATGCCACGCAGTGAGACTGAACCTGGAACTATGTGACTGGAAAGCAAGCTACTTGCCACAGCCACAATATAAAGGCTGCTCTTTATATTATTTATTGTTTATTTATCAATTAATACTATGCTACCATGCTGCATTTTAATAAATTCTAACATCATATTGGTTTCAATTTTTGGCACAATGCCACCAATTTTAGAGGAGTGAGTAAGCCAATTCATTCGACCCCAATACTCAACTGGTACTTATTTTATCGATCTCAAAATTATGAAAGGCATATGAACTCAAAACGTGAAGACAAATTAAACACCGCTAAGCATTTTGCCCGGCGAGCTAACGCTTCTGCCAGCTCGCTAACTTAAAATCCAACGTGATATTGTTCACACACGGCATTGTTCGAACGAGCATATACGCACGTCCACACACAAACTAATTCATAAAACTCATGGAGATATAAACAGTATGTAAATGAAAATGCATGCATGCTGGATTCAATATGTCGACTTGTATGGCATGGCTGTGTGGCTAGAAACTCACTTTGCAACACCTTCGGAGTCTGTCCCATGCTGTGGAATCTCTGGCAAAATGACTTCCGCTTTAATCCTGGGCTAATTTGTGAATCTATTTGACGGAAGTTGTGCAGAATCCCGTCTGATGCACACAAAAACATATAGGACTATACTGTCGTAAAAGTCAGATGAGGATTCTGCAACTACTTGTTGAACAAATAGGATTTATTTATATGTGTTGAGCATAAGCTAATTTCCCCCATCGAATCGATATTACTTCTACAGGTGTACGGTGTTCTTAACACGAAATGTTGAGATGGCCGCAGAGTAAGTTGAAATGATGTGCATTGATCAAGAGCACTGCGCTCCAATCGGTCCTGCAATCAAAACCAAGAATTGTGATCAGGAAGAAAAAAACGTAATACCTTGTCCTACAAAAGCGCCCCCCCCCCACACAAATAGAAACATACTGGGGGAAAATCGGTGGCAGCGGTCCGGCTGTCGTCGTTGTCGTCGTCGACGTCCCGGCGCAGCTTGTTCGAAGCGATCGAGATGAACAGGATCGCTTGCATACCATTCGACTTGGTGTTCGGAGTGACGTGCTTAGCAGAGCAGCGACCACACTGCGATCTATTCAGTCTCTTCTCGCGAACGACACCTTTTTGAAGGCGGCGAGCTGGCAGACACGTTAGCACGCCGGGTGAAATGCGTAGCCGTATTTCGTCTGCCGTTACGTTCTGAGTTCAAATTCCGCCGAGGTCGACTTTGCCTTTCATCCTTTCGGGGTCGATAAATTAAGGACCAGTTACGCACTGGGGTCGATGCAATTGACTTCATCCGTTTGTCTGTCCTTGTTTGTCCCCTCCGTGTTTAGCCCCTTGTGGGTAGTAAAGAAATAGGTATTTCGTCTGCCGTTACGTTCTGAGTTCAAAAGCCGCCGAGGTCGACTTCGCCTTTCATCCTTTCGGGATCGATTAAATAAGTACCAGTTACACACTGGGGTTGATATCATCGACTTAATCTGATTGTCTCTCCTTGTTCGTCCCCTCTGTGTGTAGCCCCTTTCTGGGCAGTAACGAAATAAGAAACATACCCCCCCCCACACACACACATATACATACACGCACATGTACACACACATACACTTACACACACACACACAAATATACTCACATAGACATGAAATCGTGCATACAACAACATATGCATTGTCTCGCGTACATACTAATTTGTTATTAACGTATTATTAGATACATATGTTGGCGTTTATAGACATACTTCGCCGGAACCTAGCTTGTTATTCACGGTGGTATTCCGGCATGTCTGTAACAGTATGACTTGGAACAAATAAAAGAATGAAAGAATTCATATTCCGGACATTCAAGTGGAACAATAAGGGAAAGAAGAAAGGAATAGAGTGATGTTAGACATTCTCATGGATTATGCACATTTCACTTTCATTCCTCGACCAATTCGCAGATACATGCCGGTGCACGCCAAACATACACACGCGTATGTGCGCACGCATACAAACACGTAGAAACTGCAACTCAGAAGAAATCATAGGATTGGTCAACCGACTTAGTAAGAAATATGTGCAAAAATCTCCCTCAAATCAACCATAATAATAAGCAAGATAATATGATTGTGGATAGTCACGGGTGGAATGTCTTTCATCTAAGGCCTGCACGATGAGATCTAAGAAAAAACTTAACACAAAAGCAACACTATACAATGATGTAAACATACAAATCAGAACCACTCAGAAACACACATACATGCATATACGTCTATACGTATGTATGTACGTACGTACGTATGAATGAAAGTGCGTACGTACGTAAGTACGTAAGCATCTTATATCTTATTATCTATCGATACATCTGTGTGCCAGAATGTCTGTTTGTGTACCTATGTGTGTATTTATGCGCTTGTGTCTAATCGTATTTGCAGAGTAATAAAAGTGAGACAGAGAGAATGATTGATAATTAGATGGGTATGGTGGTAATTACTTTTCTATTTTGATATTATCTGAAGGTCTGAATTGTTATATTTATGCAATTTTCTGGTTCAAACTGCATTGCTATTCTGTGAAGATGAAATAACTTGGCACTGTATATAGTTTGCTTCTGCACTCAAACATATACATATTGAATATTAAGAAACATGCATTTATCTCTGTATATGTATGTATGTATGTATGTATGTATGTATGTATGTATGTATGTATGTATGTATGTATGTATGTATGTATGTATGTATGTATGTATGTGTGTATGTATGTATGTATGTATGTATGTATGTATGTATGTATGTAAGTATGTATGTATATATGTATGTATGTATGTATGCAAGCACATACGTATAAATATATTTATGTTTGTATATGTATATATATATATATGTATGTATGAATGTATAAATGTATGTAAGCATGCAAACGCTAACATATAAATATATTTATGCTTATATATGCATATATATTCTTATATATCTATATCTATATATATATATATATATATATATATATATATATATTATATATATATATATACATATGTGTGTATAAATATATATATATCCACACACATACATATGTATATACATATAAATATATAAGCATATATATATATATGTATATATACATATATATACGTATGTGTATATATATATATGTGTGTACAGAGGGAGAGAGAGAGACAGGGAGAGAAAGAGAAAGACATGGAGAGTGGTAAATACGGAGATAGATACTTACAATGATGTCTAAGAAATGGAATAAGCGGGTAGCATTGTGCTTAATGGGTAGTGCTAAAAATAAATTCAATCTTTTCTGCTTGGTATCACAGTAATGCATTGTGAGATAAAGAGATATGTGGTAAAGAGATAGCTGTTATTCTCATTCGGAGCCAATACTTGCTCTTCATGGAAGGTGTAATAATCACCTGCCTGCTCTTTATGGCGCCATCTATGTATTATGCATCGTCAACCATGGCCTCTTGCTTAGTCTTCCGTGTTTCCACTTAGTATATCAATTTATGTGTAGGTTATGCATTGCTATTTCTGATAATGCCTCAGTGTAATCAAATATATTATTTCTCTTAGACATTGAGCAATGTAAATTAGCGTGGTAGGTCCTTGTGCAGAGAGATATCTAGCTGTCCATAATATTTAGTTAAACCTCACTTCATTAATGCTACTTAGTTATTTTAAAAATGAATGAACGCCACAAATTCGCAGAAAATCATGCACAATACATGAATACATATATACATACATATACACACAGATAAATGGATGTTCCTTAATAATCATTATGCGTATGTTTGAGTGCAGAAGCAAATTATATGCAGAGCCAAGTTATTTCAAATTCACAGAATAGCGACGCGGTTTGAACCAGAAAATTATATAAATGTAACATTTCAGATCTTCAGTTCTTTAGTTCTTAGTTTCTATTAGCAATAACCTCTGCGCATGTGACAGAACATCACATATTTTACGTTATCATATGTTACTGTTGTTTTTGTTGTTCTTTGTTTCCAGCTAAGGTAGAGAGATCATCCTTACTACAAAAAAGTTTTACACTCTTCACCGCGCCATCCTTTTGTCCAGATATAGTGCACAATACAGCCTTTGTGAAGATGTAAGCTGTTTGCTATATCTATTAAGATTGGCCCTCCTGCAAAGTGTCTGTTTAGCTTGCTCAGCAAATTTCCATATATATATGTATGATTAATATATTTGAAATTTCAACATGTCTTAATATATTTCTTGAAAATATGCATATTTGACTACTCTGTATGGATCCTTTCAAGAAATATGATAAACTTTCTTCTATAAGCTCACAAAAACCCTGACGAGGTTCTGCCCCAATAGTTAAAAATGATATTAATTCTTAGCCTAAACTGAAACATATATGTAGGTTTTTTTCCATCTGCCATTTGTTTTTGAGCTTTACTACTTAATAATTTATTTGTGGTCTTATAAAAAATTTCGACATATATTATTTATGCATCATTACTTCTACATTTTTAGATCGTTTTCTTTCTTCCTTATCGCATACCTTGTCTGCTGGGCATGCTATATCTATGAACCAGCATCGTTTGCTTTCTTTCTCAATTGACACTGGTTTCCTATTCAGGTAGCAAGTCTCCTCTTACATAGTCACTAGATTTAATGTTTGGTAAAAAGCTTTCGTCGATTACATCGGTCCCAGTGTTTGCCTAGTATTTATTTTATCTCATCCGAAGTAATGAACATCTAGGCAAAACATTGTGAGATGTGAATAAGGTAACTACACATCCGGAACATATACTGCGAAGTACTCTGTCCTACGCTCCAAATAATCTATCAGTCCACTACGAATATATAATACTCATAACGCCCGACCTACTCTGGAATGACACAGAATATTTTAATCATATTCTATATAAATAATGCAATGATATCACTTGTTTACGCTTAAAAATCTTTAGATTTTACTCAATTTCTTTGTATTTCCTATTGTATTCTTTTATGCGTTACATATTCCAAGGAATATATTTATCATTGATATTTAACAAATCAAACCTATTTTGCCAGTGTCTCGCACGTCCATACAATTAAACTCTTATGAGGTATTTCTAATGATATCTATTGAATAATTGTTAAGGTTTCGCAACGTATTCCTGTATTATTTCTACATATGTGCTTATGCTGGAACGTATCCACACACAGAAATTTGTTTATTTTACGAATTACATCTATTCATATAGTCTTCCATTATCGATCTATACTTACATAATTACATACGTAAATATTCAAACATAAATACGTACATACGTATATACTTACAAGCAAGAAAGTAAGGATATATATATTATATATATATATATATATATATATATATATATTATATATATATATATACATATGTATGTATGTGTGTTTGTACCTGTGTATGTGTGCTTGTGAGTGTGTGTGTGCATGTGTGTGCACGCGCGTGTGTATGTGTGTGTGTATACAGAGAGATACCTATATACCGCTGACATGCAACTTCTTTCTTGGACAGAAACTGCAGTAACTTGGCCATCACTGATTTGTAGTCATGTAGTTACATACATGACTATTGCTTATTTTGGTTCACCTGTTTATATATGCGTGAGGATATGTTGCGCATGTGTAGTCGTGGGAGCGCGTCTGTATATCTGTGTGCGTTGACAAATATATGTATGTGTGTGTATCTATCTATCTATCTATCTATCTATCTATCTATCTATCTATCTATCTATCTATCTATCTATCTATCTATCTATCTATCTATCTATCTATCTATATATCTACCTATCTACCTATCTATCTATCTATCTATCTATCTATCTATCTATCTATCTATCTATCTATCTATCTATCTATCTATCTATCTATCTATCTATCTATCTATCTATCTATCTATCTATCTATCTATCTATCTATCTATCTATCTATATGTCTGTCTGTCTACACACATATATGGATAGAAATAGAAATGGATACATACAGATATGGATAGAAATATAGTAAAACATACCTGAACTATGGATAGAGAGTATGAGAGAGAGAGAGAGAGAGTGAGAATGAGGAAATCACATACGAATTAGAGAAATGAGGAAAAGCATTCTTCTCACTTTTAGACACACGCAGATACAAAGAGTCATGCTTTGAATGTTTAGTTTATGTGAGACTTACTGTGTATGGGATATCTCTATTTTATATCCGTATATATAGCAGAGCCATAACATCTACAGAAAAAAATATATTCCTTGAATTTTAGGCCATCACGTGTATAACTTGGCATACATGTTGGCGTTATACAGCTCAATTGGCAAGAATTAATTATGTTATATATTGAGGAGAATTATTGAATATTAAATTGAAGTGTTTAGAACATGTCGAGAATGACATTAACTTTCCAGGAAATTTCTTGGTTTTCCTGTTGAGGGGAAGTTCAATAAAATTTCAGGAATAGACATAGTTAAGTGGATGTCATTACGCTTGCTATGCTCAAGGAACGATTACTGTTTCTCATAGGGAACTAACTAGATAATCATTAGTTTAAATGTGATGCTTCACTTTACAGTAGTCGCAAAATCTTAGCTATTTCTAGGAAGTTGGATTGTTCGGTAGGGGGTTGTCTTTGCCTTGGACATTGCTCACTAATAGTAATTCTAACCTATTCCTTATTTTTTAAAATCTATATCGTAATCAAGTGGGAATATATGCCTTCCTGTTAACTTATACTTTCTAAATTTTTCCATGTATTTTCTTTCAGATAAATCACAAAATATGTATTAATGTCAAATGTTTGTTACTCTTTTTTTTTAATCAGCACTCGAATGGCAAATATCAATGTCCTGTCCTGCTTGCTATAATTAGAAGAGAAAGCGCACATTTTGCCACGAAATAATATTCATTTTAGAAGAGTTTATTAGTCTAAATTATATTTCTGCTGAAACAAATCTACTGTCACTGACCATATGATGAGAATCATCTTTGACATGAGAACAGGTTTTTTCTGTATTATATTTCATAAATGTTAGAGAAAATCAATGAATTCCACAGATAATCGTGTAATAAGTATGCTATTTCCCTGAAGCATATCAGTTATTATCCAAATAAATCAGCAATATCTCATGGACGAATTAATACTATACAACATCCAGTAATGACTTATATTTGAACAAACACAACCTCTTCTATTTTGCGAGAGAAAAGTAATGATTTACTTAATATTCATGAATTTCTGTCTTTCAGCTACATTGTTAAGAGATAAAACAGTGTCCTTCAATTTGCATCAGACTCACCTATGGCTTTTGGGTCCTATGTAAAAATCGAACGTCGAATATTGATTATTTTCAATGAGACAAGGTTATATTTATAGAAATATACATTATGTAGTCAAATATATTGACATTTGTAACTGGCTGGTACTTAAATCGACCGGTATCGTCTTTTTCTTCCGAAGCAATTTCTTCTTCAGCAGAATGCTCCCGTATAATATATGATTATAAGATTAATATAATATCTCATAAGAAAGCATTTGTTATACACTGCTTCGTATACCACCCTCTAATATCTAGGAAAAGTAGAATCACGTACTTATTGAGTATTCGACTATTTACCTATACTAAAGCGATGAGAGGGTATAATCCATAGATATAGTTTCCATATTAGTTATTCGCCACTCCTTTGAACTGGTTTCCTAGAGATTTTCCACACCGCGAAATTCGCAAACGATTTTGAATATTAAAAACAATAATCAACAATATAGTTTTTACGATTTATACGATTCTATACTAAAGAAACGTGTTTATACTTCAACAGAATTTAATTTAAATATCATACTTTAACATAACATACAATATCAGTAATCTTTTCCGTACAACCAATCTTTGATACTTATATTAGTTATTTATTATACATAATTCGAAATTGAGATAATAATGGTTGTAAATTTTTAATAAATCTAAGTCTTTAAATTTTCGAATCGTTAGAAAATACATATTTTATTAAATCTTAAAATCCAAATAATTTGTCGTCAAAAGGCAAATTATATTGATTTTTCTCGGCTAGGTAAAAGACCTGTGTTGAACGGGACTATAATTAATCGAAGCAACAGAATGAAAGTAATAAAATAAATATGTGAAAGAAAAAATGAAGACCAAGAAAAAATAAATTTTGTCTCAATCAAAGAACTGGTTAAAAATGTGTTAATGAAAGTTTAGATTTAAAATTACATTAAATGCCTTTTTTTTTAATGCAAAATTTTCAGATAAGGAAATATCTTTCCTTCACCTGAGTTAATGCGTGATTATAAATGGCATTTATCACAGGTGAAATTGAAGTGATTGAGTTTTCTGGATGTAGCTTTTAAATTGCCAATAACTATCTAGATGCGTTGCATGTTTGGGTCAGGATAATGTAAAGGTGAGATCAAATCTCAGTGAATGAATTGCAGAGAGATTAAAATTATATCATTACTGCATGATCCATTATTAGTGAAGGCGTATATGAATTATTGATGGATTAGGAGATAATTCAGAAAAAATAAAAAATTCTCTTGCACATTTCTGGCTGGCTTCGCCCTCTTTATTGGTTTATTCTCATTTAATTTGTGTTTCATTTCAGGCAATTATAATTTATTTTCCAATTTTCATTAGGCTTTATGTGTTTCTTTTTTTTTTTTAAATTACATTGATAATTTTATGAGAAAAGAATGTTGTATCGATATTGAACGTAGGCCATTGGTTATTAAAATTCAAACGAGTAACATCGAGTTTATAAGAAGATCCTTCCACAATTCCCCTCCAAAAAGTAAATCGTAGAAAAATATTATATATAATAAAATATTACAAATAACAAAATATAGTTCATTTGCATGAATAAAGACGAGAAAAACACGAACAATAACAGCAACAAAAATATAAATCATTCTAATAGTGATAAATCGATAAAATGTTGAAAATTCGGAGAAAAAAAAAATAGATGGAGATATGATATTGTGTAAGCGAGATATTTGGTTGAAACGAAATGCAATTGAAACTACGGTATTAATAAGGTGGTAATATTCGTTACACGCTGTGATAATGATTGATAACAAAATATTTGCTTTGCAATTAGATTGGAAAATAATACCGTTATATTAACGATGACGGCACCGTCAGCAACAACTACAACGACGATGTCAGCAGTAGCAACAACAACAGCGTTAGAAAATGTATACGACGACAATAACAAGAACAGCATAAATAACTGCAGTGAAATTTTCTACATGAACAACATAACCCACTGTGCTGACACCATTATTATCACCACCACCAACAACAACAGTAAAATGAACAAAAAAGCATGCATTGTTGTGGTGGGGGACCTCCGTCGTTGGCCTATGAGGATTAAATTGTTAAATCGTTTACATTACATCTATCTGAATTTACATGGAAGAGGCTGAACTTTCTACAGACACGTTCAACCATAACCTAATTCTGAGGTAGAATGAGCATAACACAGTATAAGAAATAAGCTGCACCGTTTAGAATTACGGGTACAATCAAGGCAACGTGCATGCTTCCATACACCTTCTGTGAACCCAACTTCACTAAAGATTTATGGGTGCACCAGAAGCAATAGGAAATAATATTTGTTCAAGTTGCCACACAGTAGGATCGACACTACAATTTGTTTCGGAGTCATTCAGTCATACTGTGCCTGCGTGGCTATGAGGTAAGAAGCTTGCTTCTCAACCACATAGTTCCGGGGTCAGTGGCACTGCGTGGCACGTTGGGAAACTTTTCCTCTACTATAGCCTTGGGCCAACGAAAGCCTTACAAGTGGATTTGGTAGACGGAGACTGAAAGAATCCCATCGTATATATATATATATATGTGTGTGCTTGGAGGAGAAAAAAAACTCTTAAACCAATATAACGGCAACAACAACCGTATGTGTATATATTACATTCAAATTTTGTGACAAGTCCACGATTTCTGGTGAGGGCTAAGTCGATTACATCGACCTCAGTGCTCAAATAGTACATATTTTATCGACCTTTAAAGAATACAAACATAAAGTCGACTCCGGAGGCATTTAAAGAACGTTTACTTACAAGGATGAAATGTTTCTAAGCACATTACTCGGCGTTGCTAATAATCCTGTCAGCTCTGCGCCTAGCAGTATTTGTATACAATCACTATAAGAATAGTGACGATGTGTACAGCTACAATTATAGTGACATTAACAGGTGAACGCATATATTGCCCCTAATAACAGCTGCAAACACAAATTGCCACCATTGTAATAAGAACAAAACAGTTAAAATATATAGAACTTCAACAATAACACGGACACAAACAATAATCATTTGTGCTATAGAAACAAGGACTGGAATTTAGGGGATGGGGTTAAGTCGATTACATCAACCCTAGTACTTAAATGGTACTTATTTTATCGACCTCGAATGATCAAAGGGAAATTCAACCTCGGCAGTATTTGAACTCAGACCGTAAAGACGGACGAAAAGCCGCCAAGCATTTTTTGCCGTCATGCTAACGATCATGCAACCTTTCCGCCTTATTAGCAAAAACAATAATAAGAATGATAGCAGCCAAGCAACTAAGAATCCGGAACGAGTGCAACGGTACATTATTTACTTTTTGACGGATATTTGTCCTCAGCTTCTTTGTTGTTAGCACAACGTTTCGGCTTATATATCCTCCAGCCTTCTGCATGTGTACTGGGGAAAATTCGAACCTGGGTTCTCATTTCTGAGGTATTTTCGATGATGCTATAATAATAATAATAATAATAATAATAATAATAATAGTAATAATAATAATAATAATAATAATAATAATTATTATTATTATTATATTATTATTATTATTATTACTATTATTATTATTATTATTATTATCATTATTATTAAGAGAGAGAACAGTGCATGCCATCAAAGTAACACTGGGGTAAAATATACGAAGCCCAGTATATCCATCATCTCTACCCGTCTGATAAGGGTACATTAGGTATATGCATCCCAATCATATGTGTGTGACATGGTGATCTTATATAAAGGTAAACTGCATATGACCTTGTAGGTGGGAGCCAGTTAGAATTCACATCTGGACGAGTAACCTATCCTGCTCAAAAGGTCCCTGAATAAGGGTTGTTTAAAGATGTTGAACGAAACACTCATATTTCCAGAGGTGGATTATTCAAACCCCAAAGAATCCCTTTCAACACTTGGCTATGATGCCCTCCCCCACTACTTCTGCTCGTGATCAGAGATGCACATATCGTCAGTCACTAAGAGACATGCTCAAATGGTTGAGGTCAATTAACTGACAAGGAAATATGTGGTACTGAGCAGAATATTTGCTGTAGCCCATCTTTTGTACCAAGAGAAAACAATGTACATGATAACACTTCTAATCAGTTAAGATCAGAAGTCACGAGAGCCACTACCTGGTACTGTATCAGGGTATTCATTATTATTATTATTATTGTTATTATTATTATGGGCATATGGCGTAGTGGTTAAGAGTGTTTAAGATTCCAGGCAGTGACATAAATAATAATAATAATAATAATAATAATAATAATAATATCGGAAAAATACCTTAAGAATGAGAACCCAGGTTCGAAATTTCCCCAGGACAGCTGAAGAAAGCTGGAGTGTATAGCAGCAGAAACGTTCTGCTAACAGCAAACTGGATGAGGTCAAATATCTATCGCATGTAAATATTTTGAACAATGTACGTAATTCCTCATCTCTCAAATATAGAACTGTAAGTGCAACTGTATCGGGACAGGAAACTCTAAGCAGCCGTTCATCCTTCTAGCAATAATAGCCAAATGCGTCTTAAAATGCATCGTAAGTTTTTAAACCAAAGAAGGGTCTTAGACGTGTACACAACATGGCTGAATTATGAAGTTCGCAATTGACACGATCTGGGCGTGTTACGTTTGCATAGCATCAATGATAATTGATTCTGATCCTTGCCTTGCGTTAACGCATGCCTAGTGATGGAAAACTGGTCGGCGTAAATTGAGCGGAAGCCGATTGAGTAGAGTGTAGCGGTAATTAAAAGATCACGTCACGCACTGCTTTATGTTGATTATACATGAGAACTATCTAAACGGTATACGTGTCTATGGAATATTCAGCGTTATGGGATATCAGCGATAAGTGGATGAGTTGGTAATAGAGATAACCGAATACCCGTTCAAAATAATCGTTCAAAAGTATAAGGATGCATTTTACTGGCTCGTAGTTACAAGAATATGATAGCAGGAAAATATATTTAGGATTTTGTAATGTTTGAAAGCCCTTGAACAAAGTTCTTATTCAATAATGCCAAGCTGGTAAAATAACATTTGGTAATGACAACTAGAAAAATAAAAACAAACATCAACAACTAAATCGACGGAGAAATGTGACAACTTAGAGAAAAAGATTAACTGTAGCGATGATAACATAGGCTGTAACAGCTACGCCTATATTTCCAAAATTACAACAAAAAGTCGACAGTAATAGCATTTACAGTTGTAACTACAAGAGCAAAAACGTCCCAAATCAGATGATTTTGTTTATTAGCTCGACATGCTTGAGATACTGCCAAGATTTCTCCGAAATCAAACAGCGTTACTTAGAGACGAAACAAGGATATAGCAGATACTGAAGATAAGATAGATGGTACTTTCAATTGAATATAGTGTCTGTCCATCTTTTATCATAAGTGCGAATATTTTCCCGACGGTAAACTGGAGTGAAATTGCCTTTAGATGCTGGGGTACAACCCTAATATATTTTAAGTTTATGTATATATATATATATATATATATATATATATATAGTGTGTGTGTGTGTGTGTGTGTGTGTGGTGTGTGTGTGTGTGTGTATGTATATGTAGATATATGGATATGTAATTTCCAATCACTGAATCTAAGTGATTTAAAAGACGTGCTAGTGTATTTCACCAACGGTCAACAGAAAATATCGTAGGAGAAAAAGCAGAAAATAGGTACATATATACATATATATTACAAGCACGCCCGTAGAGATATACATATACGTACACACACACACACACAAACACACACACACACACACACGGACGCACACACACGGAAACAGACACGCGCGCCCATTCACACATACACATACACACACATAAGGGATGCTGAAATTTCTTCGTCTTGAAAGGTCTGGTTGAAGACCCAGCCTTCCAACTTCTTTTACAGGACCGCTGCACTAAGCGTGTGAATATATTGATTAAAATCATAATTAATGCTCCTGTATTTTCTTTCCACTAAAGCCAGGAAATTATTCATCACGCTCTTACATACGATTCTTTATTGCATCACTCCAAATCTTTCTATATACTAGATTGTGGAAAAAGTTCATGCGCCGTGTTAAAATAATGATTTTTATGCAAGAACTTATTCAAAAACAACAACTATTCTTCAGAATTTACGACCTTCATTTTCCACGACCTTCTGCCAACGATCTGCAAGCTTTCGGATTTGGTCAAAGTACCAAACCTTCGGCTTTCAATTGAGAAATGTTTGACAGGTTTCTTCTACTTCATAGAATGACTTAAATCGGCGACCTTTCATAAAGTGCTGCATTGATCAGAAAGACCATAGTCTGAGGGAGCAACGTCTGGACTACAGGCTGGTTGCGTCAGAAATTCCACACCGTCCAATTCCTAAATCTTGTTGCTGGTCTTTCTGGTGGTATGCGGCTTTACATTGTCTTCTTGAATCAAAGCGCGTTCTCGATGAACACGGTGAGTAAACACTGAAAATTACATGAACTGAATGAAATCACACACCAC
Organism: Octopus sinensis; assembly: GCF_006345805.1. Taxonomy (NCBI): domain Eukaryota; kingdom Metazoa; phylum Mollusca; class Cephalopoda; order Octopoda; family Octopodidae; genus Octopus; species Octopus sinensis. The sequence goes on from NC_043006.1 coordinate 46,965,072, forward strand.
AAAAAAAATATATATAAGAAAAAGCATTATTTTAACACGGCCCATGAATTTTTTCCTCAATCTAATATTTTAGAAATAATCTTTAAAGGAATTTAACTCTGTATTTACACGTTATTCTTAATAACTTTGTTGTTTTTGAGCATCACTGTTCCACAAAACACACACACATACAAACAAAAACACTCACACACAAGCAAACGCACACACATATACACACATACACATACACGCACACGCACATATACCTAAATAATATGCATTATATACATGAATATATATAATACATATATAGATGTCCTTGCATATACAGTCACACAGACATATTCTTTTATCTTTTACTTGTTTCAGTCATTAGGCTGCGCCCATGAGGGGGCGCCACTCTGAAAAATTTTTGTCGAACGAATCGACCTCAGCAACTGTTCCATTTATACACATGGTATGTGTTTCATCGATATCTTTGGGTGAACCGTTAATTTACGGGTAAGAAGACACACCAACGCCGGCTATGAGGTGGTGGTGTTGGCGGTGGTGCAAAGACAGACAGTAACACACACACAGACACACACACACACACATATATATATATACACATATTTATACAACGGACTTCTTTCGTTTTCTGTCTACTAAGTAGACTCTCAAAGCTTCGGTCGACCCGAGGCTATGGTAGAAGACACTTACCCAAGGTGTCCCGCAGTGGGACTGAACCCGGAACTATGTGGTTGGGAAGCGTGCTTCCTACGCCTGCGCACATATGTATGGATTGATATTTCTTTAATGATGCCCCATTAAAATGTTGCTTGATGATTTCTTAAATTATGCATTCCCTTTACATTCTCAATTTTTATCTATTTTATATCCCTATATATCGAACAGCATTATCACCACCGCTCCAACCAGTACTACCACCACCGTCTCCCCTAACACACAACGTGGCCCCCCCCCCACCCATCGCAACCAATACTAACAACAACAACAACAACAACAACATCGCTACCACCACCACCACCACTACTAACGTCTTCCCCACCATTACCAGCATTACCAACATGACAAACAGCAACAACAGGCAGCAGCAGCAGCAGCAGCAGTAGCAACAGCAACGACACCATCATAGAAACCCACGCCGATATTGCAAAGAACACAACAACAGCTTCTCTTTCTTCTCCAGATGTCGAGGCAAGCGATCCATCATCTCCCTGTTTATTGCTCGGGAAATAGTCCTGGCAATAATAAATTCTTCTGGAAATCCATGACAAATGAAATCACTCATTTTATATCTCGACTGTTCTCCTTTAGTTATACGTCTTTCTTCAACAAGATGTCTCCCATTTCCCCTCTCTCTCTCTCTCTCTCTCTCTCACCCTCTTTCAACTTTTACACTTCTACGTTGTCCCCGCTTTAATTCAGTCCCTATGTATCTCTAAGTCTCTCCCTCTCTCTCCTTGCTCCCCCTGTCTCTTTCTTTATCTCCTCTGACCCCCCCCCTCTCTCTCTCTCAATACTCTCTTTGAAACCATCGTCGTCGTTGTTGTAGCTCAGTCCGTTGATACGCGTTTTTTATCGTTGTTGTTGTTGTTCACGATCGTAACGGAGCGAGCTGTAATAACGTTGATGAACGTTTGGCGATGATGATGATGCTGAGAGGGAGATGCCAAGAGAAGAAGTGGAGGAAGAAGAGAAGCAGAGTGATGGGTAGGATGAAGGCGATGAAAGAGGTGGAGACTGACAGTGTTGTTTATCATGAATATCTCGGCAGTGATGAAGATGTTGATAGTGATAATAGATTTTCATGATGACGTTGATGATGATGAAGAAGGGGAGGAAGGGAAAGATGGCGTCTAAGAGAAGGAGAAGGATAGCGGTGGTGGTGATGTTGGTAATGATGATGATGATGATGATGATGATGATGATGATGAAGATGACAACGATGATGATGATGATGATGATGATGATGATGATGTAGATGATGATGATAATGATGATGTTGATGATGATGATGATGATGATGATGGTGAGCATGATAAAACACTATGATGATCGTGACGAAGGGGTTGATGATGATGCTGCTGCTGCTGATGATGATGATGATGGTGATGATGATGATGATGATGATGATGATGATGATGATGATGATGATGATGGTGAAACTTATAACGATCGTGATGGTGATTCTGATTTTGATGATGATGATGATGATGATGATGATGAAGATGATGTTGGCGATGTTGATGATTATATTTTCTTTACCGCCTTTATTACTGCCGCAAATGGAAATGTTGAACTGATTCCGAGAATTTATTTACATTACAGGTGCGTTACGATTGACTTTCAAATATTAATTGCTATCTTTCAGTCGACGCTTAAAAAACATTCAATTCAAGAACAACACGCAGTGTATTCTTAAATAGGCAAGAGGCAATAGGAAAGGGAAAGTTGTTGGAAAATAAGGTAGGAGGGGGAGAAAGGAGTAGGTGGAGGAGAAGATTCATGAAGGAGAAAGGAGGAAAAGGTCGAAGGGAAGAGGAGGGGATTAAGAAGAAATAGCAAAGAAAGAAAGAAAGGAGAAGGAGTAAGCGGAAAGAGATACGGAAGAAAAAAGATAGTAGTACGAGTAGCATTCGCAGAAGAAGAGAGAGGAGAACGGATAGAAAAACGTGATGATGATGATGATAATTATGATGATCGTGATAATGACGACTTTGATGATGACGTTGATGATGGTGATGATGATGATAGTGATGATGTTAATCGTGGCATTGATGATGATGATTTTGAAAAGGAGGAGGTGGTGATGGGTGGTGATGATGGTGGTGGTAGCTGTAGTGGCGGCAGCGGTGGTGGTGGTGGCGGTGGTGGTGGTGGCGGTGGTGGTGACGGCGGAGGTGGTGGTGGTGGTGGTGGAGGAGGAGGAGGAGGAGGAGGAGGAGAATCAAAGAAAAAGAACGGAAATCGGCAAAGAATCAAGGCTGGCAAGCAGTGATGGTGGACGACGAAAAATAATGCAGAGAACGATTACAGCAAAGATCATTACGACAACGAAGACAACGATGATGATGATGACGCTGATGACGACTACGGTGATGACGAAAGCAATGACCACGACGACGATGATGAAAATGATAACGAGATGAAATACAAAAAAAAACGAAGGAAAAGAAGAAGGATGGAAAGCAAAATAGTGAGACAGCATTCGTGGGTTTGTTGAGTACAGTTTATTGAACATAGACATTATTTCTCATCAGCCATCACAGAATAGGGAGATTTTAGTTTGGATCAGCGAGAAAGCATTTAAGCAGTTTGTTATATCAGCTAGACATAGCAGCAAGCCATAGCACTAATATCACATTATATCGTCTAAAAGAAGGACACACTTGATAGTATTCTTTTCTGCTCTACGCACAAAGCACGAAATTTTTGTGGAGGGAGCCAGTCGAGTAGATCGACCCCAGTACGCGACAACTCCGAAAAGGTGAAAGGCAAAGTCGGCCTCGGCGGAATTTGAACTCAGTAAAGATGATGATAACGGTGATGAGGAGGAGGATGAAGATGAGGAGGGTGGTGGAATCACTAGTATGTTGGGCAAAATGTTTGGTGGCATTTCTTCCCGGTTTTTAGTTTCTGAGTTCCGCTTCGCTTTTCATAAATTTTGAAGTCGATGAAATAACTAGCAGTTGAGTACGGGGTTGACATAAACGACTAGACCCCTCTCGCTAATTTCAGGCTTTCTCGCTATAGAAGTAAGTATAATCAATATTATTTTTAAGGTTGTTTGCTGGTAGAACGTAAAGACAGATGAAATACCGTTAAACACACTTGGTAATATTGTCATTGTTGAAAGACGGCGAGCTGGCAGAAACGTTAACACGTTTTATTTTTTATTTTTATTTTTATTTTTTATCATTTTAAAGGCTTTGCTGGTAGAATTGTTACAGCGACTGGCAAAATACTTATCGGCATCTCTTCCGTCTCTTGACCTTTTAAGTCCAAAAGCTGACGAGTTTGACTTTGTAATCGATTCATTCCTCCCGTCAATGACATAATAAGAAAGGATGTGATTTTTCTGACTAAACGACGAGGAAATAAAAAGTGCCTCCCACAAATAGTATTTTTCTGTCGTATGAAGTGTTTTATATTGAATTTCTGCATGTACCATAATAGAGAAAATGGAAATAGACTAGATGATCATGATTTGATTGAAATAACTTTGGATCTTAGGTTTGCTTATTTAAGATTGTCCTGGGGCTAAACGATATAAAAAAATTGTTGCAGTGTTATCATTGTTAATCATTTGTTTATTGAAGCTTAATTTGCAAATATGCATCTCGTATTTCACGACACTCAGCTTTTCATGCGAGGGCACACACACACACACAAAAGCACAAACACACACACACATGTATACAGACACAGCTACTTACACAAGGCCACCGCAGGTAAATGAACTTCGCAAATTTCGAATTCTCTGGTAACGACTTTTGAGCACAATATATATATATGTATATGTATATACATATACATATATATATATATATATATATATATATATATATATATATAAGCATCATTAGAGTATCTAAAGAGTTTAATTTCCTTCTTACCCACTTTTTAAAACTCTAACAAATCTACCTATCTGATATTTGGTATTTAACATCAATATTGAATACATAATTCCCAAAAAAAATATAACAGTATCTAAAATAATTCATATAAAGAACTAGTTTTTGTCATGCGTATTAATAGCTAATACAAAACAGATTACTGCTTAGCGGAAATAACAAAAATGGCGCCGATATTCTTTAGCTTAAAGTGTTAAATGCTTTTTTTTCCTATGAGGTCACTCATCATTGGATTCCTATAATGAATATATATGTATTACAACCTGAATACAATCTCTTATGAATTTGGTTTTTACTATGTCGAGGTTTGAAAAGCTTATTTGATTATATTAAAGATGCTGCGCATAAAAAGTTCTTTTCTGTTCTCTTCTCTATATTATCTTATTTTCCAATTAAATTTATTCCAACCTTTAAAAAAAACCTCCCTTTAGACTTAGATATTCTCCTTCCTTTGAGATATAGACAGAGAGATTTGATAGTAACATCTTAAAGTAACACAGCCTTTATCAAGAATTATTTTTAAGTGCATTACTTATATCGGATTTATGAACACCGATAAAATACTAACAATTTTACAAACAATAACATTAGAAACTACGACGCGTTTCGAAGTGTAGATGCAAAATTGTAATCTCAGCTTTATCTGAATGGCTATATTTTGTGAGAACTAAAAATACTTGTTATAAGAAGCATTTTGTAAAAAAAAAATCGTTTCTTGTTGGTTTCTGATGCACAAATCATTACGCCACTCTTTTCGTTATACCTGTGTAATAATCTAGAAAATATGATTTCCTTCCAAAATAAGGATTATACTGTAAAAAAGATCTACTTTCACACATATAAAATATTTTTGTTTATTCATTAAAAAGCGTAGCTGTAATAATACCGTCGAGCCTGTTGATGCAACTCGGAAAATTTCTTGATGATGTATATATTTAGTGAAGATAGAGTTTGGGATATTGCTGTGTTTTATGAAGTCACTCAACTTTGGTTTCCTAACTTGAAAATGTATTTCTTGTAACGTAAACAACAGATGGGGATAACTTCCACCGAATTATTCCACACACAAATATATATGCATATGTGTGTGTGTGTCAATACATAGAGGCATACTTACACACATATACACGCATATATAATGAGTCATAATGCGTATAAGGTGCGTTATACGTAGCCAAGGACCGTGCAATAGAAAAAAATTTAGTTGTATAGGGATTCTCTTAACCAAACCCTCATAATTACGTCTTCATCACATCTAAATCTAACCTACTAATGGGCGTATAGAAAACCCAAGTACACTCAACATTAGGGAAATACTGAATATATCGGTATTTACGCTTTTACATGATCAGGTGTATGACATCACTTCTCTTACAGAAATAACATCACTTCTCTCAGCGATGTATATGACATCACTTCTCTCATGCACTGCATCCATTGTACCTGAGAGGCATTGTAAATTCTGGCCTCCAGGCATTTCACCCACTCACAATATATCCTTTACAATATTTACACATTAATTATAAATATTTAGAATCTACCTTTTGTGTAGATCTTTGGTTTGAATATTAGGCGTTGTGACCTATGATCAACACACCCACTTCCTTCTGTAAAGTATTATTTAAGCTTTGGAATTTCTAATGCTTAGAGACCTCTCCTTTCCACATAAATTGCGAATATAGCACTCAACGCAGTCTGTGTTATCAAAACTCAAAAGTGCGGAAATATTGCTCTTTCAATCTGAACCGGTCTCTTTATTATTATTCTCAACACTGTAGAGATGTAAGGCAATTTTACCCCGGTGGGATTTGAAATGTATTGCTTTCAAATTTTGTCATAAGGCCAGAAAGGTCGAGAGGAAGGAGTAAGTCGATTACAGACCCCAGTCCTCAACTGGTACTTCTTTAATTTTATCGAACCCTGAAATGTATGAAGGACAAAATCGGCCTCGGCGGAATTTGAACTGAGAAATTAAAGACGAACAAATTGCCGCTGAGCATTGTTTCCCAGCGTCCTAACAATTCTGCCAGCTCACCATCTTATGTAGGATTTGAAATATAATGGCAGATAGTAGGAATATATATCACAAAGCATTCTATGTGACTTTCTAGCGATCCTGCCAATTCGTCTGGCATATAATCGGATATCATATTTTATCTACAGTATAGAGGGCCTCTGTTCAGCCTTCTACCACATACAGTTATAAGATATTTACTACGCGCCTATCAATAAAGATTTCTTTCCTTTAGTTAGTGACTGTCATGATATCAGTTTCTGAAAGTGATCAAATTATATTAATGCAATAGATTTCTTCGATTTGATTACACACTTCAGAGAGGTCGATCGGAATAGGTTGCATGACCTTCATCAAGATACCCAACTTGATTTCGTCACAGATGAATGGTTATTACTTAGTAATTGAAATTAATTATGTATTTTATAATGCAATCGACCTACCGTTTCCCTCATAATATATCCCAAATCTCTTTCTCTATTCCAAGCTTTCTCTCTTTACTTCTCTCTCTCTCTCTCGTCTTTTAGGTATCTCATTCTTCGTTATAACCCTTTGTTCTCTTATTTTTGCCCATTCTTTCTTTCTTTCCTCATATATATATATTATATATATATATTATATATATATATATATATATATATATATATATATTCTCTCTTTCTCCAGTTCTCTCCATGTTTTTCTCCATATTCTATCGATTTTTCATTATCGCACCAGAAATGTGATTTTACACTGAAATGTGTAAAACATGAAATTAATATGATCGTAACAATCCAATTACATCGCACATGGGGACAGGATGAAAGGAAGAATATGTCATTATGATATGCATTGCTAGATTATCGATAAAACTATTGAAATGCATGCTTCATTTACCTACGGCAATGTTGTGCAATATGTATACAAACAAAGATACAATGGTTTACATATATGGAAAATTTTATATTACCATACTAATTACAGGATTGCAAACGTAATTTTTCTAAATAACACCCTGGAAAACAGTTGCGCATTTACCAAGATGCTATACAATATGCCTTTATTTTACATAGAGCTAATCAAGGCGTTCTGTATCGTTAAGCATCACGAAGTGAAGACTATAATTATGATGTTTTTACTGGAATAAGTTATAATACTATGACACATTTAATGAACAATATCGTCGTTAGTTATATGTTTTCTATGGATTAGTCACTGGTTAATTATAATTTTGAGAGTGGTAATGAAATATCAGTCTTTTAACTAGGGGCAGACCAAAGTCGCAAAAGTGTCACTTGCAGGCGCCATTAATGTCAGCATGTATTCTACAAGGCTGATCTGAAAATTTCATAGGCAAACTATAGAGGAGTGATGCTAGAGCTGGGAAACCTGTACTAATAACTTCATAGTTTCGTTCGAAGTAAACAGTTATCTGAGTTTTCATTGAAGACTTCAAATGTAGCTAGTAGTGATTTCTCGTAAAGAGGAACCGAATTACGCATCGTGTTATTATCAAGTACTTGCAGAAAAAGAGTTTAGCTCCCGAGCGATACTCACGCTGACAAGATTGCTACTTTGGGAGACTTCGTTCAGGCTATATCAATAGTGCAAAAGTGGGCAACTGAATTTA
>NC_043006.1:46975813-47028313 GCF_006345805.1 Octopus sinensis
ATGTCTTTTTTTTTATAATCGTTGATGGTGAGCCGCAGAGCCAAAGTAGTATTGAGTTTATTAATGTCAATAAGATTGATTCACTTAAAGTCGAATATAAAGATATTAGCGGTGAACGAGTCCGCAAACTGTCTCTGATTTCCATTCAAACTCGATAAATCTTCCTTCGTTGCTACTGACCACGCATTAAATTTATAAAATTTCCAAATACTTCTTTCGTCTGGCGATTATTAAAGACAAGCCAATATCAGTATGCGAAAATGTAATAATGAGACAAGGTGGGAGTTTTCTATCCACAAGCGGCTTCCGATTCCTAGTTGAAGCTGAAACCGTTTATGATCTGATTGTTCTTTCAAAAATGCTTGTTTCTTACGATTTTCATTATCTTTATACATTTTTTAAGCAAGATTTTTTAATACTATAATTTTTGTATATAGCTAGTAAAATAAAGGCAAGTAGAGGCGCAATGGCCCAGTGGTTAGGGCAGCGGACTCGCAGTCGGAGGATTGCGGTTTCGATTCCTAGACCGGCCGTTGTGTGTATTTATTCAGCGAAAACACCTAAAGCTCCACGAGGCTCCGGCAGCCTTTGTTGTACTCTTTCTTCCTGTTTCTTGAGTAACGCTGCGATGGACTGGCGCCTCGTCCAGATGGCGGGGGGGGGGGGCATATGCCACAGAAACCGAGAAAGCGGGCCCATGAGTCTGGCTAGGCTTGAAAAGAGCGTATAAATAAAAAAAGGAAACAAAAGGAAAAGAAAAAAAAGTATTCAGGACCTTTGTGAGATTAAGGTGTTTGCTTTGACTTCAATGATGACGATCAGGGTGAAAAAGAAAATGAAGAAAGAGGAACTAGTCTCGATGAAGAAGAAACGGGAGTCAGTAATGTACAAGAAGAGCATGAAAAAATTGAGGAAGATGAGATGAAGAGCGGGAAGGAGGAGGGGAGGAGAGAAGAAGAAGTGGAGGAAGAGAAAAGTAAGAGGTGGAAAAAAATTTATATTAACAGTCGTACTATGAATTCAAGTCCCCGCCTTTCTCAAATGGTTTTCAATAATTTATCTGTTGTTGCACTTATTATATCCTACGGACGATCGTCTTCCTATCTTACGAACTCTCGTCTTTGTATTTTGCACTGCCTCATAGCTGAGTAACTCCGACTCTCTTTCCATAGTTTATGATTTGGGAAGTTGTGAACAACCATATTCAGCTTTATATATTTTGCCTTGCCCACTTTCATATGAAATAATTCTCTCCTCTCTTCAGGTCCACAATATACCTATTTCTTTATTACCCACAAGGGGCTGAACATAGAGGAGACAAACATGGACAGACCTAGGTATTAAGTCTATTATATCGACCCCGAAAGGATGAAAGGCAAAGTCGACCTCGGCGGAATTTGAACTCACAACGTAACGGCAGACGAAATACCGCTAAGCATTTCGCCCGACGTGCTAACGATTCTGCTAGCTCGCCGATCACGCAGTGTGCCACCAGTTGTCCTATTTATTTACTTATTTATATATTTATTTATTCCCATTCCGTTCAATCGATGTTGCTGAATTCCATGTCCTTGAAAATTTCCATGTCTTCGTTTTGCTATTTACTTTCTTTTACATCGATTCTATACAAATCCACTTTTACATCGCTTGACAAGCGATACTGGTGTGTTTACGTCCCCGAAAGTTAGCGGTTTGGTAAAAGAGACCGATAGAACAAGTAATAGGCTTACAAAGAATAAATCCTTGGGGCGATTTGCTCGACTAAAAGGCGGTGCTCCAGCATGGCCGCTGTCAAATGATTGAAACAAGTAAAAGAGTAAAGAGTATGGTGAGAATTAATTATGTCCACTACAGTATATCAGATGAAGTTCACCTGAAGCTATTTCAAACAAATTTAGTCGCTTTACTTTCAATCAGAGATTAGGTATACGAGAAACAATGGTAGACGATATATTTTTGAAATATGTCGAATGAGACGCACCTTTTCTTATATTCAGATGTTTTACATTCTTGCAAGCTTGGTCAATGAAATCCAGAAATGAACGTGTCATATTTGCAGAAACGTTAGGACAACGAACTAGATATCATATGAAGTTTGTTATTAGCATGAATTCCTGGCCAACACTGTTTACAGATCGCCAGAAACGATCATTCAGAAAGAAAAAATAAATATGCCCACGGGCATATGGCAAAGTGGTTAAGAGAGGGGGCTACTAACCCTAAGATTCTGAGTTCAATTCCAGGCAGTGACATGAATAATACTACTAATGAAAACAATATTTTTGTACAATGTGGTAGTTTTAACAGTGTAGAGAAACAAATTTTGTCAGAAAGAAAAAAATAAGCAACAGAAAATGATAACGTGCGAGAACATTTCAAGTGAAATGTGGCCTCTGCTATGCTCGCGCATGAAATGACAAATATACTAAATAGATCTTAGGCAGGTCGCCTAGCCTTTTAGAGGAAGTAAAACTTGCTTGTCTCCAATGTATAACTACAAAAAATAAAAAAATAACGGATAGCATACAAGTTTGCTCTATGTCAACCATTATTAGAGAAATGCAGGAGAATCATCTTGACTTTTCTTCAAACAACGTCAGGAATAAATCAGTTAAGAACGAGAAGAATATCCATGCCAGGCTTTAGGGGAGGCAAAACGTTTAAGAATAATGATGAGGAAGATGGCAGAAGAAGAAGTAGGAGAAGAAGAAGAGGAAGAAGAAGAAGAGGAAGAAAAAGAAGTTGATAAAGAAGAAGGAGAAGACGAAGAAAAGAAGAAGAAGGAGGAGGAGGAGAAGAAGGAGAAGAAGAGGGAGAAGAAGAAGAAGAAGAGGAGAAGAAGAAGAAGAGAAGAAGAGGAGAAGAAGAAGAAGAAGAAGAAGGAGGAGGAGAAGAAGAGGAAGGAGAAGAAAGAGAAGAAGAAGAGAGAAGAAGAAGAAGAAGAAGAAAGAGAAGAAGGGGAGGAGGAGAAGGAGACGAAGAAGAAGGAGAAGAAGGGGGAGAGGAAGAAGAAGAAGAAGAAAATGGAGAAGATGAAGAATACGGTGATGATGAAGATGAAGATAATGATGATGGAGATGGTTATGATGACGACGGCAACGACAACAACGAAAATGATGATGACAAGGCCGATGATGATGACTACCATGATGATGATGATCGTGATGATGAGGATGAGGATGTTGAAAGAGGATTAGTATAAGAAAAGGAAGATGAGTAGGAGGGGGCAGAAAAAGTAGAAGATTTATACGAACAAAGACGGAGAGCAAGAATGCCAAACGAGGGGAATTAGAATAAGAACGATGTAAAAATGAGTTCATTGTATTTATTTATTTTCGTAGCAATTCACAAACTATCGCAAGGGGTTTTACACTCTTCCATATGCATATGGTGTTTCATCATACTATTTTCATGGCAGGTAAATATGATTTGTACAAGAGATTTGTAATGCAAGGTAATTTCTTAGACATTTTTTTGTCAATTGATTCCGATGTCATCCAAATGGCAATTTAATGCATGAGACCAACATGACATATGATATTGCAGAGAGTATATCCAATTTACTTATTCTGATCTCTTCAAGACACCTAATTTATTCCTTCAGGAAATTTATTTCTCTTTACCATTTACAAGATAATCTCTTTGCTGATATAAAATAATTGCATGCTAAACATGTCCCCTCTACCTGTCAAATATTTATTTTTCTCTTTTGGATGCATCATATGTCTTAGTTTCTGTGTCTATATATTTATGTATGTATATATATATATATATATAATATATATATACATATATATATATAATATATATATATATATATATATATTATATATATATATATACATATATATATATACATATATATACATACATATATATATATACATATATATATACATATACATATATATATATATACATATGTATGTATGCATATATATGTATATATATGAATATATATATATATATGAATATATATATATATATATTTATATACATATATACATAGATTTACTGAGTATATAAATGTGCATACATGCATACACACACACATACATATATATATATATATATATATATAATATATATATATATATATATATATAGACCCATACTCCTGTGTGAGTGTATGTATCTGATAACTGTATGTTGTATCACAAAATAAAATATATGTATATGACAGGTAGAGAGAGTAACTTGGGTAAGCAATACACGCGCACACATACACATACACACACTCACTCACACACACACACGCACGTATATGCGTATGCATGTATGCATTTATGTATGCATACGGGCATCTATGCATTTTAGAAATATATATTTATACTTGGACATTGTATCAAAATAGGAGAGCAAATAAAAATCGACAGAGAAATGAAATAAATATCAATAATTTTTTCTTTCTGTTTGGTTTTGAATGATATTGCTGGAACATAAAAACAATTCTTTAATCAAGGATTAACGATGCTGACTCAATTTATAAAATCTAAACTGAGAAAATCAAAAGGCAACATGGAAGAGTAAGCACAATTACTTGCATAAATATATGCGATTTTGTGAAAATTCTATTTCTAATAAATTCAGTTTCGTAGATATGCTTAACAATATTTGGCAGTTTAGTTCAAGCTTATTCATAAATACATGTTTAGAATAATTAGCAATATTGCACATACTGCGCAAAATTGAAAATACAGCGTAGGCGTAAAACGATTTCACAAATTTCAGGATGGTATTCATTAAATCACTTGATCTCAACCCGTGATAAAACTAAAACAAGTACATCCTTTTAAGGTCATTTCATAAGTAAAATATGTGCGACTAAAATTTTTATTCTGATGCTTGATGAAATAAATTTAAATCAAAAGTGAATTTAGGAACTCTGTATGTTATGGTAAGTCTCTACCAAGATTGAGTTGCCCTTTCACATATATTCCGAAAGATGGTAGAATTATGTGTCCTCATTTCTTCTAGTATTAGCGAGAAGTATCTACTTTACTTCTCAAAGTCCGAAACTTGATACGTGGCTGTTTCTTTCAAAGTTTGCCAGTTCGTAACTACAAGGAATATGTGAGCGATAGATAAATTTTAAGGAAGTATAATTCTGGCTCTAAAGAATATGAGGGAAATATATTTAAGACAAAGAGTGCAAAATAGAATGCGATGAGACGCATATCTCGTGTGATATGCGACGGAAACAACATGCAAATAGTTATTTGCGATGACGAGGCTCAGTTAAAGTAGGAGTAGATTGAGGATGCGGAAACCCCCTTCAGTCACGAATGAACATGAGATTGCACCTAGAAAGTTACCCTCCAAGACACAAGTCTGGACAACGTTGTTTATGGAAGACCAGCAGTCGCCCAAGCATACCAGTCTCATCTCTCCACGCCACTGATATTAGCCAAGGGAAAGGCAAAGGCCGATACAGCTTGGTATCAGTGACGTCGCAACTCATTTCTACAGCTGAGTGCAACGTGAAATAAAGTGTCTTGCTCAAGAACATATCACGCAGCCCGGTCCGGGATTCGAACTCACAACCTCACGGTCGTAAGATCGGAGCTCTAGCCATTGACCCATGCTCTTTCACAGATTGAGGATATATTAAATAATCGTTTTTGTGTTTATTTAAAGTATATTCTTCACCCGGGCAACTTTCTCTATTTTATTTTGTAGGATATTTGTGTAACCGTAGACCTGTGGGAGTCTGAGTTTTGTTGTAGAGTAGACAAGTTCATCAACCAGAGCTGTACTATGTTCGGGTGTAGCCGCAGACAGGGCAGTAGTTTTCATGATAACTACGGAGGCATAAGCATATATCATATACCACTGATGCTTTCAATGTTCATTTACCATGGTGATCTGACTAGGGGTTTCAAACCCGAGTTATGTAATATAGATGATGTAATATATAATGTAATATTATGGGAATGACTTACAGCGTACTCGAGTTAAATTTGACGATATTATATATATTTTTTTCAGTAACAGCTTGATGTAATGGTGAAGAGTTAATAGCGTTGAAGAGCATAAATATTGACATTGAGAAAAGGTTAGCCGACTTCATGGACTGGAAGCCATCTTAATATTAAAAAATATTTAACTACATCATGATAACTCACGCTGCCGCTCACTGCTTTCTGAATACAAATGTGGCGTGAATAGTCGCAACGGGAAGTACAAAATCTTGGTCGACATGACACAGTAGGCGCCCGGACCACGTCCGAAAGTAGATATTCATTGAAATGATGGACAGGGCCTCAACCTGAATTCAGACGGCAACCCGGAGCTGCTGTAGACTGTGCCCAAACGCTGGCTGGAAGAGATTGCTTGTAGAAGGCCATATATGAGGCAACTGGATTAGGGTTCTTGTCATACCTCCGAAAATAGTCACACAGGGGAGTTGGGGAATTCCTACGACTTCACCATCTCCAATTTCTGACATCTTGTTTCCTTCTATTGCAATTACAATAAGTGGATGGAGCTCTGACTGCAGCAGCAAAACATATAACATAATATTATATACAGACTCACATACACAAAAATGTATGATATATGTATATATATAGGTGTGTATATCTATATGCATAAATACACATATATATATATATATATATATACTTTATATAATATTTTATATATTGTATATAAGGGGTAAGTAATAATCTTTAATAAATATACTTCATAATATTGAATATCGTGAAATTATCAAATAGTTTTCAAACATATTATTAAATATATAACTCCCAAGAATGATGCAATGAGTAACACATATTTTTAAATGTCTAAATTTATTATGATTCATTAAATTTAGAACTCATATATATATTAAATCATTCAAAGATAACGTGTCTATTATAATAACTTAATTCTTTAAACAGTTTCATTGAGATACGAACTCAGAACCTACACACTACGTAATATTGTATAAGTTTGAAAGATAATTAGATACAAGTTTAAATATAATGATCAAAGTATCATAGGATATATTTACGTAAATGAATCGAAAGTTATATTCCAAAGTGACAGCATTCACTTTCAAATGAAATGCTGTTGCATTTTGAAGTTATATTAGCAACGCTTATTAATTTTTATATTCATAATTTAATTATAATTTATATTATGAATTCTTATTTATTAAACACTATTAAATTACTACTTTAATTTACTCGCACAGTCATAAAATTAAGTAGCAAATTAATTGATATCATATTACTTTAGAAATAACGTAGAAATGTTACCTTCCTATATTACATTGACACACATGTATTAATACATACGCCATATTACATATACGTATTTCACATTTATATATATATATATATAAATACACACACACACACACACACACACACACACACACACACACATATATATATATATATATATATATATATAAACACACACAAACACGCATATATGTGTATATAATGTATTCACAGTCACCGAAAGAGAGAAATACTTCTGCATGTACAGTGTGTTTAAGTGCGTGTGTGAGCGTGTGTACATTTGTGTGTGTGTTTGCGCTTGTGTTTATGTGTCTGTATGCCTCTACATACAGACACATAAACTGTATGTAAAACTGCTTTCTCTCTTCTATTCAATAAACGACACATTTCCAGTTTTATGGTTTCTTTAATCGAGGTTTGACATATTCGCTTTGGAAAGTTCACAGTATTCATCGTGCATATGTTTACACCTTTATAACCTCTTAATCAGAGTGATGCGATGTTGGTCATATACATAGCATTATTTAACTGTAACAACGAAGTATTACATCACTTTCTATCGAATCCATCGACCAGTCATGTCACTTGGGGTTCAGTCTGATGCGGTCTTCTACTTTTAATTTATTTTGAAAATTTTGTCTTCTAGGCAAATAAAAAAAGGAAAAACTCAGCAAATATCCTTTACATCCTTGGGTACAATTGCGAGTTAAAAGATATGAACTTATCTTCGTTCTGATCACTCACGTACATACACACATGCATTCACTCATACATACATACATAGATACATAGATACATGCATGTAGTATATATATATATATATATATATATATATATATATATATATATATATATATATACTTATATTGTATAGAGGGCATTATTACACATAAATGCCACACGCTAAGAGGGACATAAGTCATTACTACCAAAATTTAACTAATCATACCGAATGCAGCTCTCGAAGCAAGACATTTAAAAAACTGAATTTAGAGAGCTACATTCGGTATGATTAGTTAAATTTTTGTAGTTATGACTCATGTCCCTCTTAGCGTGTGGCATTTATGTGTAATAATGCCCTCTATACAATATAAATAAATATTTTCAAGTGTAAAAATTATTTTCGGATTTTTTCTCTTATGAGGTTTTTCACGCTAACTACCTGATAATTTCTTGTTAAGATTCCTTATTAAGATTTTATCCTTAATTGTTAAAGTTATATATATATACAATATTTAAATTTAAATGTTGAATTGAATCTAACGGTTTTGTGTGTTTCTTAAATGGCTTATAAACACCTTCCACGCTGCAATTGTTTTCGTTCCAGCACACGATCTCAGATCAAGTCACTCGCTGTGCAAGTACATCTCCGTAATATATATATATATATATATATATATATATATATATATATATATATATATAGGAATTTTAACTCAGAATGTAGCGACGTACTTAATGTATTTTCTATGAGGGGGTTATTTTCTTCCCTATCATTATATATAGTCTGAGTATAAACTCAGACTATGTTAACATCACTATTTCGTTAATATGTCTCAGTGAGATCTTGCAGGTGTAGAAATTCATTCTCCATCACGATCCATACTCAATTAATCCCTATACATTATGTCAAGGTTAATCCGGATGCCCCCCTGCTATATTTTGTTATCTTCGCTAAAATATATACATCTCATTAAAATATACACACACACATACATATATATACATATATATATGTGTGTGTGTATGTGTGTGTGCGTGTGTGTGTGTGAATGTATGTATGTATTTGTGTGTCTGTGTTTGGCACCCACTCCACCAACACGCCACTTGACAACCTATGCTGGTGTTTACTTCCTGGTAACCTTAGCGGTTCAGCACAAGAGGCGGATACTATAAGTACTAGGCTTGCGTAGGACAAGTCTTGGAATCGAATTGCTCAACTGAAGGCAGTGCTCCAGCATGGTCGTAGTCAAATAAGTGAAACAAATAAAAGAGTAAAAGAATATGTATACACAATTTTAACTCACAATATATAGAAGAAAAAACATCTCCTAAATCTATCTTTTTACAAAGCATAACAAATAAAACATTATTGTTTAACATTGATTTTTTTTTTCCTCATCCGATGAGCTAGCTGGATTTATGCGTTAATTCATAGATTATTTATATTAATGCAATAATTCACGTGTTATTATTTATAATAAAATAACTTATGTATATCTTCAATAATAATACTTGCTGTATATATCTTCCATGTGATGGACGATAAAGCCATTGCGGTTGACATTATTTGTAGCTGGTTTTAGCTCTCAACGTTTATGGGAACGCTACGTTAACAACAATGTGGTGAATGCCGCATTTGAATATGGTGAATGTTTACTCAGGGTTTATTCCAACAATTTCTGACCTGGCTGTTAGCGCGCCGGGCGGAATGCTTAGCGGTATTTCGTCTGTCGTTACGTTCTGAGTTCAAATTCCGCCGAGGTCGACTTTGCCTTTCATCCTTTCGGGGTCGATAAATAAAAGTACCAGTTTCGCACTGGGGTCGATGTAATCGTCTTAATCCCTTTGTCTGTCCTTGTTTGTCCTCTCTATGTTTAGCCCCTTGTGGGCAATAAAGAAATATATTTTCCTCTCGTGAAGGAATACCTTCTTTGCTATGTGTTAGGTGGCTTTACTATACCCCTTAATTCACTCGATTCTATTAACCCTACTGATTTATATGAAGTTAGATGTATAAAAATAATGTTGTCCTAACAAGCAACATCATACTGGAAAGAAATTACATATCATTGCTGTCGACGCTCCTTCATGTTTTAACTTTTAACTTTTACTCAACTCCCGCTTGTATTCAAACATTTCACGCTAATTTGGGCGTAATGGTTCCAGCTTAATTTCATTGCTGAAAGGAACCAGTAGAAATGTACTTATTTAAGATGTTTAAACATTTACATTTTATTCTATATGCTTACGCGAATGCCTATAAGAATTTCTGCACTATTATATATGAGAAAGAGACACACGAGAGTATACGTATATGTGTGTGTGAGCGTGTGTAAAATCACTTTGTTTATTGACGCGATATGTTATTTGCACTTGTTACATCTACGTTTGTTACGTGTTACTTTTACTTTATTTTATTAACACAACATCAATCTGTAAGGATTTTCATTTCCTTAATGAACAAAGGTTTCAAATTGATTAAACACAATCGCTCCCATGTACCGAAACATTGCTACATATGAAACACCCAACAAAAATACAACCTGTCTAGTTTACCCCAGTTTTTCTTTCTCTCTTTCCTTCACTCCCCCTCTCACATTCTATCTGTATGTCTGTCTATCTATCTATCTATCTATCTATCTATCTATCTATCTATCTATCTATCTATCTATCTATCTATCTATCTATCTATCTATCTATCTATCTATCTATCTATCTATCTATCTAGCTAGCTAGCTATCTATCTCTCTATCTACCTATCTATCTATCTATCTATCTATATATCTATATATATATATATCTATTTATCTGTCAATCAGTGTCTGTGTATCCATATATATACATATATGGATATACATATGTGTATCCATATATATACATATATGGATATACATATGTGTATACATATATATACAGGTTTTGTCGAATTTCTGCTGCTTTTAAATACAGTATATATATATATATATATATATATATATATATATATATATATATATATATATATATACATATACATATACATATACATACATACATGCATACACAAACAGACGTGCGTCACATACACACACATACACAGACATATATGTATATTACTATCTGTTTTTATTGTTATATATATATATATGTGTGTGTGTGTGTGTTGTGTGTGTGTGTGTGCGTGTGCGTGTGTATGTATATTATATATATTTATAAATATTCATGTGTGTGTTAGTATTTCTGTGTGTACACTTCTATTTCTAATTACATAAACCTCTGCGTATGTAATTGCTCTCACACATGAATCTGTCCATGAAACTCTAAATCAATGCACATATACTTCCATACGCACTTTTATATCTATGGCAACTAATTAAGATTTGCGAATATTCATAACGATTAATAAATAGCTAGAGAGAAGAGAGCCAATGAGAAAGAGAGAGAGAGCAAGAGAGCGGGAGAGAGAGAGAGTGAGAGAGAGAGAGAGGTAGATAGAGAAAGTGAGAAAAATAGAGAAAGTTTAACTCTGTCATTTAATCGGAGGAGTTTAAGCTTGAAATTAAATTATTAATTTCATTAAAATATATGCATTTTCATGCCCCAACGTCGTCTCTGCACTTGAACCGTCATCATTTTTCTTAACCTTATGTGCATTATTTTACAAGTATTAGAATCATATTTGATACACAGCTTGTAGGATAGGTTGATTCACTTTGCACTGAACGACTTTCTTTAATCAAATAATACAATACTCGCTAAATGCTAGTTTCTTGGCAAATATTCTATTAAATAGGTGCGTTTATTACGGCAGTATCGTAATTAGTGAATACAGGTCAATCGAGTGACGATCGGCTATTTTGAAAAAAAAAAGGTCAACTGCATCCATTTTGCGGTTGGAGACACATCATGCCATCAGGTTTAATGACGCCCCCTTTTCTTTTGTCTCTTTTATAAGAATTATGACTGTTCCGTGTTTAGTGTTATCATTATGACGTTCTCTCGAAGCAATGTATTAATGTATTGTAGCTGGGAAGCTACATCAGTGACAAAAGCGCCGAAAATCTCGTCCAAGCGCATTCATCAATGCAAAAAATTAAGAGAAAGATTGATATGAGTCTACGCAAGATGCTTCGAGCCTCAGATTTACAGATGAAGCTTTTTCCGATATAATAATTAATAAAAAGGTATGTGCTAAACCAACCCCTTCTGTCGTGAATGACCATGGGATTGCACCTAGAAAGTTTCTCTCCAAAGCATAAGCCCGGGAAAGGTTGTTTACGGAAGACCATCAGTCGCCCATGCATACCAGCCTACCCTATCCGCGTCATCAATGTTATCCAAAGGAAAGTTAAAGACCGATATTTTGGCACCTGTGACGTCGCAACTCATTTCTACAGCCACGTGAACTGGAGCACTGTGAAATAATGAGTTTTGTTTAAGAACACAATACATAGACCTGCCCGGTAATCGAACACCCTACCTCATGATTGTGAACCCGATGCTCTAACCACTTAACCATGCGCCTTCAATGATAAATATATAAACAAATTTATTTACAGACTTCCATAGATCATGTTTGCATTAATAATCCTATACATTTCTGTGTGTGTGTTTGTGTGCATCTCTAAATATGCATGTATTTACGTGTGTCTGATATGTGCATATGTGCATTTTAGCATACTTGTCAGACCACTCAGCAATAGACCCTCCCCGATTGTTTAATGCAAACGTATATAAAATCACTCTGAACATTTTCAAGATATCAAAGAAAATAACGACGTTCGGTTTTCTTTCTCTCTATTTGTTCCTTATTGTCTGCCAGCGCTTTTTTCAGTCTATCGGTCTGCCTGCCTGCCAGCCAGTCTACCTCTGACTCTGTCCGTTTGTCGCTTTCTCCCTCTCTGAAAGTGCTACTCCATGGAGAGCCGGATGTCGTCGTGACGGTCTGTATCAATGTCTGATAATTCATGATTTTTAAGCAAAAACATCAAGTGGTTACAGTGTACTCTGTGCGTCGTCAGAGAAAAAGCAACAACTGTCATATAAAATTTATCCTAATTAATTGTAAAAGATATCCTCTATAAAATTCCGTACAACAGAATATATATTTTTCAACAAAGATATAATATTTTATTTGGGAATACATTGCAGTGTGTTAACGTTTTATTCCTAAAAAAATAAAATCTTTCTGGGCTTTCAACTATCATCTAATCATATTAAGGTGATCAATTCCAGTACCTCAAGGATAATAGAATAGACCATGAAGAAACAACTATAAATAAAGCAGTACTGTATAACATTTTACCTTAAACACTACCTAAATGGAGAGGGGTTGACATTATGCATTCATAATGTTCAAAGGTACTGGAGACACAAAGGACTATATGCCTTCTACTACAACTTTGAGTCAACCCTAAATGTTACCTGTAAAATACGTTGGGAGTAATTCCGTCGAAACACTGTAACTGAACGATTACTGCTCTTCGTCCGTCGTTCGGATGACCTCCAGCACCCGTTCTCGAGTATCTTTAATGGAGTCCACTTCATCGCAAGCATCAGGATTACATTTCCAGTGAAGATTGCATCCTCTCTTCCATTCATCATAAAGGCTTTAAAAACATGCTCCTGAGCGCTCAAAGCCATTGAAAGTCTTTTTCTTTTGTAAGATCTTTTTTTTGTAATCTTCCTATTCCAATCTAGAAATACAGTAGACAGACCTATACATAGATGTTTACCACTTACCAGTAAATTGCTTGTTATATCTCGTGCTTAGTATCACTTAAGATAATATTCTTGAGAGGCTACATGGTAATACACAACGTAAATATCATGTAACTTCACAAATTTTTATACGAATACATACACATATACATACATATACACACACATATAAGTAATGTAAAATCATTTAAGTGTACACTATTTATGTAATATGTAAAGCCATTTATAATACAGCAAGCAAAAAAGTAAAATGAAGCGTGAAAAGAGAATTCTAACGAAAGAATTATATTCTCTTTACTGCTAATATCATCCATATTTTTAAAAACTTCGTACAATTGACTTTTTCAGACATAAAATATCAATAATTTCACTGAATCGTAATGTTTAGCATATTTATGATATATTCATCGATGTATTATATATTTTAAATCCTTTTCGTAGATTTTAAATGAGAATTTAATGTGAAATGGAAATACTGCGCAAATATTTACCTTTTTATGTCTGGAAAAAAAAAATAATAATAATAATGATAATAATATTCATGAGGATGATAATATTAATAACAGCAATAACAACAATACATCTTGTTGTTGTTGTTCTTGTTGTTATTGTTCTTCTTCTTTTTCTTCTTAATAATAATAATAATAATAATAATAATAATGATAATAAAAATAATAATAATTATAATAACAATAATATTTTCTACTGGAGGCAAAAGGCCTCAAATTTGGCGGGAGGTGTTAAGTCGATTACATCGACCTCAGTGTTTCTCTAGTACTTAATTAATCGACTCCAGAAGGATGAAAGGCCAAGTTGACTTCGGCAGAATCTGAACTCAGAGCGTAGCGATGGGCGAAATACCGATAAGCATTTTCGTCTAGTGTGTTAATGCTTTTGCAATGTGGTTGCTTTAAATAATAGTATTCATAATAATGATAACAACAAGAACAACAACAACGGTTACAAGAAGTAACCTGCTATCCACATGAATCCGATCAGGAATGAGACCGAACCTGAACCAAACCAAATTAATATGGCGGTCAACCGTTAAACAGCACCTCAGATTTCTTTAAAAACGCCTGCATTCATTTTAAATTTCGTACCATGATGAACAAGAAGTTATCTACAGACAGGTGGTGAGTTTGCCTTGTATGTAGTCCCCCAATATTTGGGTGGGGTGGGGTGGGGTAAGTGTCGACTTAATTTTACTGCCACTTGCAAAATTTCGTTTTTGACCTCTGTGGAGAAAACACCAGAGGAATTAGTCTAGCTTATTAAAGAGAGTGATGGGGAGAGTAACGAGAGTTTCAGAGATTAATGAGAGCAGATGTAAGCATCAAAGCACGCAGCGTCGTTGTTTAAACTGATGACAGCTTAAGGTTGAAAAGTAACAAAAACATTGAAGATGAACAGCAGAAACAGAAAACATACAACGGAGTCAATACCACCACCATCACTACCACTATTACCACCTCCACCATCGGCAACAACACTGACAACAATGTAAAGTAGATACAAAACAAGGAAAGGATTAGCAAATGCACAAACACCAGCACAAAAATCCAAAGCTTCGTTATCACTAACACCAATAACAATAACTCCATCTCGGCTATGACTACAAATAATAAAAACAATAGCAGCAACAACATTATGAAAGCTAATGAGGCGGCATCTGTCGATGAATACAGCACGTCATTGAGAGGGATTTTAGAATGCAGTTCGCAATCCCAGCTCGAGATATGGATGTTTTGAGGGGAAAAAAATCGCTTACA
Source organism: Octopus sinensis (assembly GCF_006345805.1). NCBI lineage: Eukaryota > Metazoa > Mollusca > Cephalopoda > Octopoda > Octopodidae > Octopus > Octopus sinensis. The sequence continues at coordinate 46,991,241 of NC_043006.1, forward strand.
TACAAGCAATACATACTGAGAAATGCTTGATAGACTTCTGGATTTAATATGACATTTAACAAAGAGATAGAGTTTGGCTCCCTTGTCAGAGTTATACTCGACCACGGAAAAAGCAAAATCTTAAACGATCCAGATGGGGGTCATCGGAAGAGCATATTTCAATTCCCTCTTATATGGAGAAATAGATGAATAGAGTAATATTTTCAAATGTGCCTCCTGAACTGAATATACACTATTTCGAGATGATTCGGGAATATGGGGAGATATGTATCATGGTGGAGGTGAAATATGGGGAGATACGCATCAAGGTGGAGGTGGAAATGCTGCTCAAAGCAAAGAATTTACAATTGCAGTCCACATTTATATGGAGGACATGGAAACCATAGGAGGAATAGCGTAGTGGCCAGATAGGCAAAATGTTAAGTCTATTGGGTTACCAAATATCAAAAGGATTCCTAATCTTAGATAATCAAATTATTCCACACCCATAGCCTACACCACAACCACATCAACACCAACACAAAATCATATGTAAGAAAAGACGCCGCCGAAGCATTGTTGGAAGTTGTCCAAATTTCCTAATATGAATGTCTTCCATAAGAGATTGCTTAAGCTATCATGTAGAGCCTTAAATAGCTCTTAGGAATTAATCGCTCCTATGCAACATTACCCGTTTATAGACAGCAAGATTTGCACTTTCGCAGAAATCTAGCATTTTGTTGGCATTTCAATACAATTCTAAGTCTGATGTACCCAACACATACAATGTTCACTATTCTCTGATGTATTCTGTTTCTTCGTGTTACAGATTATGTGTTAAGAGTCCAGACACATCATAATAAGATATATATTCTTTTCTCCTCTAGGCACAACGCCCGAAATTTTGGGGGAGAGGGACAGTCGATTGATTAGATCGATGACAGTACACAACTGGTACTTAATTTATCGACCCCGAGAAGATGAAAGGCCAAGTCGACCTCGGCGGAAGTTGAACTCAAAGACAGACGAAATACCTATTTCTTTACTACCCACAAGGAGCTAAATACAGAGAGGACAAACAAGGACAGACAAACGGATTAAGTCGATTATATCGACCCCAGTGCGCAACTGGTACTTATTTAATCGACCCCGAAAAGATGAATGGCAAAGTCGACCTCGGCGGAGTTTGAACTCAGAACGTAGCAGCAGACGAAATACTGCCAAGCATTTCGCCTTGCTTGCTAACGTTTCTCCCAGCTCGCCGCCTTATAATAAGATATATATCATATATGTATAAACAGAAACTGAGAGATGTAGGCAGAGCGAAATATTGAGAAATGTTGACTCAGCTACCGACCTGTATTCAAATCCATACAATTCAAACTAAAGTATGTTGCGTGCTCTTTACTTCTCTTTCGCTCAGCCAGTTGCGTACGTATGTGTATGTGTGTGTTTGTATTTATATGTGTATGTCTGCGTGCATCTGTGTGTGTGTATTTATATTGATACATATATATATATATATGTACATACAAACACCCAATCACACACACACACACACACACACACACACACATATATATATATATATATATAATATATATATATATATATATATAGAGAGAGAGAGAGAGAGAGAGAGAGAGAGAAGTGTATATGTTTCGAGGCTATCATATTTGTTTCTTGCTTTTCATATAATACTTATGCAGAGATTATTGGATTATTGTATCATTATCTTTATACAGATATTGTATAACTTTCTTGATCGTGATTGCATAAGATTTCCAACACATTTTCTGTAATAATATAAAAAAATATACAAAGGCTAAAAATAAAAAAAAAGCAAATAAAAAATGAATAAAAAAAAGAAAAAAAAAGTATTATAATGCATAACTTCGTCAGATATGTTATAATGATATGTTACTGTCTGGTTATGTTTCCTCTAAGTATACGTAGTCAATACATTGAAAGATTAAATCTGATACATAGGGAAACTAAGTAAATCTCAAGTAGGGCTTTATTGGAGACTTACTTATAAACGTGTAAGACGTACTGATAGATGACATATATCAAGACGGACATCTATATATATAAATGCTTGTGTGTGTGTGTGTGTGTGTATATATATATACGTATACATATATATATATATACATATATATGTGTATATATGTATATATATATATATGTATGTATATATATATGCATATATATATATAAATGTATATGTATATGTCTCTCTCTCTCTATGTATATATGTATGTATTTATATTATTATTGATAATAATAATACTAATGGTATTTCATAACAGTGGTGGTTTTGGGAGTCGTAGTGTTAGTAGTTTTATTGGTCATAGTAGCGAACAGTAGCAGCTGCCATGAAGTTAGAAAAAAAACCACAATGTAGAATGTAAGAAAGTCAATAGTAACAATGGAATATCAAGACCACAGACACAAAGAATATCCACTACAACAAAGGTGCTTACTAGGAATTGAAGTAGCGTACGTGTCAATCATATTAAGAAATGTAGTTATATGTCGTTTGAGTAAAACAAACGATTTCTTTAGAAAGAAGTTTCATATCTGGCACGACATAGTTGAAATATACCTGAACAAGTTTGTGTTGACAGATCAGATTATATTGTAATAAAATAGTTATTTTTCTCTTAAACTGCGAAATTCACTTGTTTTATATACCGTTGTTTTATATATTGGCAAAATATTTTGCTTTACATTATTTCGGTTTGGGGGAAAATTGGTTTGAGTAGGCGGTTATGAGATGCGGACTGTATGTATTACATGGGAGGTGGAAACTACAAGAGGCTGCGGCACAAGTTTAGCCGTTTTGAGAAGCTTTAGGGGTATAAAATACAGCAAGTGTGAACATTATTTCCGGGTGTATGTCTTGAGTTTTAGCAAGTAATTTCAGGCTAACCAGGCCAATCAGTAGTTGATCTATTCTAGCATGCAACAATGCAGTATCAACCTCGTTCCAGATGTGAAAGTTGGTACGCCACTGCAGTTTTCACCTCAGACATGTATAGGTTTACCAGCTGTGATGCATTATTAGCTGCTGAAGGTTAAAGTATTTTATGGCACTAAATACAGAGAATTCCGATGTCGTTTGTGAGTCCTCATATTGGTAGTGACCTTGAGATTACTTGGTGCGTGTTGTCTATGATTACAATACAGCTTCCGTACATAAACAACTCGCAAATAGTATTAAAGGACGCTTGAAAGTAGCTTATATATGTTGTATTTCTTTCATGGGTTCATTCTAAATTTTCAAACACTGTAGAAAGTCTGTAATTGATACACCGGGTTCAAACATTTATCGCCGATCATCCGGAAAACCCAGTGGTATCATTGCAAAAGAACATAGGATTATATTAATATCTATGTGTTTTATTCACAACTATTCGGGTTCGACTTCAAAAGTTAACCGCTTCAATAATTAGTTCAATAATCGTTTCAAAGGTAGGCTTGCTCAATTAGCTTCAGTTCTATATAAGTCATTAATTTAATAATCTTATTAAATATACTGCTGATAAAAAGTGAACATCTTTAACACAAAATAGGCGTAGGAGTGGCTGTGTGGTAAGTAACTTGCTTACAAACAGCATGGTTCCGGGCTCAGTCCCACTGCGTGGCATCTTGTGCAAGTGTCTTCTACTATAACCTCAGGCCGACCAAAGCCTTGTGAGTGGATTTGGTAAACGGAAACTGAAAGAAGCCCGTCGTATATATATATATATATGTATATATATATACATATATATATATATATATATATATATATATATGTGTGTGTGTGTGTGTGTGTGTGTGTGTGTGTGTGTGTGTGGTGTGTGTGTGTGTGTGTCTGTTTGTGTGTATGTTTGTGTGTCTGTGCTTGTCCCCCCAACATCGCTCGGCAACTGATGCTGGTGTCTTTACGTCCCCCTAACTTAGCGGCCCGGCCAGAGAGACCGATAGAATAAGTACTAGGCTAAGAAAGAATAAGTTCTGGGGGCCGATCCGCTCGACTAAAGGCAGTGCTCCAGCATGACCACTGTCACATGACTGAAACAAGTAACAGAGTAAAATAGTAAGAGTAGAAAGTTAGACATTCAACATTTGTCAACATTTTTGATAACGATATAAAATCCTGATTATATAGCATTATAAATGAAATCCAGCAATGATTTATGGAAACGAACTAACTATCATAATTTACAATTCTTTATTAAGAACAAAATTATAGGTACAGTTCCTATATTATAGGTACACTTCCAACGCCAAGTATTTTCCTTGTACACTTCCAACGCCAAGTATTTTGCTTGTTAAACTCTTGAAACAATACCTGGTAATTTTCAACATGTTCTGAATATTTAAGCTTCAAATTTTCCAAAAAAAGTGATTTCTGTCTTCCACATAACTTTACGTGAAAACCATAATATTAGATATTGCACAAGTCAGATTTCTCATGAAAAATGAGTAATTTTCCTAGTGGTGTAAAAGGATTGTCATTACATCAAGTTCTACTTTTCCCTTTCTCCCGAACGGATCGTTGTTCTTTACTCCATCATTTTAACTCACTACTGTATGATGATAATATATCACAGCGATATAATATCCATCGCAGGCAATGTCTTGAGTTAACTATGTAAATGGAGCTTTTGTGTCAAGACGTAAGAATTAAATTGATTTAAATTAATTACAGTGTTGAAATCTCTACTTCTCCGAGGTCAAATATCACCTGATTTAATGCTACTACGCCCCACTCTAAGAATATGTATTAATGTGGATCATTTAAATCAAATTTTCTCTAAGCCCTAAAAAGTTTGTTTCTCTGCCAAGTCAAAAGAAAACTACATTGTGCTCCATAATATAGCTGTAGCTTAACATTATAATATAGTACTAACCGCAATAAAATGCAGCTATATATTGGAAGACCAGCACAGAGAAAGCCAATCCCCAGTAAAACGCATACACGAAATCAACTAAGTACATAACCACAAATACTATCATATGCACACATGCACACACACAAACACACGCACGCATACACAGACATAACACACACATATGACTTCCAATGATATAATTCAATAGCGAACATAATAAAAACACAACTAGAAAGTTTGAAGTAGAAGCTGAATGTTTGCCCTGGGCAGTGTGCCAATACATTTCTTTCCTGCATCTGAATTTGGCACATCTCAACGGAACCTGAAAGCCAAAACTAATTCTATGAATGAAATCTCCGACTCATTTTATAGTTGAAATATACGCCCTACTCGAAAATCTAACCTAAAGTCATATTCTTTAGGTATGGCATCTACACGCCAGTGGACGTAACAACCAGCTATGTAGGTCAACAGCCGCATCGCTTTTATCGATCACTTGTATCGTATGGGTAACTTTAACATAAACAGAAGAATAATTGTTGAAGTACTGAGAAAAGCGAGTAAGCGACGTGTGTATCTGTATGTGTGATTGTATATCTGTGTGTGCCTATGTGAGCGTGTAAGAGGGTGAGGGGGAAACGATCAATGTATTTATGTATTATTTCATTTAATAAATATCCTAATTACTTCTATTTAATAGTTCCACAACACCCCTACGTCCTGTTTGATGCGAAACATGCCCTACACGAAAGTCAATCATGCGTTTAATTAATCGTTTCTTTATTATTTTAACAAGGTCACTAGGTGAGGCAACTCTTCTACGACAGTTTACAAAAATCGAATTGAAATCGAAGGAAATAAATCAAACTTCGTGGTATACAAATTATAGATGAGGGATGTTAGAGGGGCATGGCTACCATCACGAGCCAGTATTCCTATTTATTTGTTTGCTTATTCTTCATGATTCCCCTATAAAAGAAAAGATAAATTGGCTGAAATAATTTACTGAAATTTTCAAATTAATTCATTTAAAACTGAATTTTCAAGCAGCGTATTTTCTCTAAGATGTTAGACACGTAAACAAAACTAGAAAATGGCGTTAAATAGATTAATGTAAATAAAATATTGGACGAGGAAAGTGGATTTTGATATCATTGCAATAAATTAACTTACAGCCAGGCAGGTAAAGCTGTACCATGCTAAATCATAGAAGGTTGCATTCATTCGTAAATAACACAAATCATTGTCAAAACAAATTTGCTATCTTTCGGTGAGAGTGATATTTAGAATCACTATTTTCTTATCACGATAAAACTGTGGTGTTGCTTCAACCTGGCCATCACTACAATATGTTGACCTAAGCAACGAAAAATATTAAATAAACACGCTTTGCACTATGTACAGATGGAATAAACAACAGTGATTCTTTTCCCTACATCGAGATTGCAGGCGCTACTTAATGATACTGCAGGCACTTCTGTTGATGACAAAGATTTTACAATGTTGTAAAGATACCTGTATATTCAGCTTTTTACAATGTTGGAAAGACTCCTGTATATTTCAGGGCCACAATCCTGCATACTTTGCCTCGTAGTCTGTACGCTTTGTGAGGAGTGTATTTGCTTTCGCCTGTAGCATTGTTCAATCTGTCATACAATAAAGATCTATTGGAATATGCCACATTTGGTAGATTGCTGTGACGTTAGGCAAAGAGTGTTTATCTCATATTTAACCACACAAACTTGAATTATTGAATGGTAAGCTATCAGCCTCAGTTACAATGTGTATTGTTGATAAACCTATACAGAAAAAAAAAGGTATTTTCGAATGTTTATAAGTGATAACGAGAACCAATCCTTCATGATTGGTGATAAGAGATATATAACAGTGACCGGGAGGCGTTCATAGGGATTCCAGGAAAGCGTAAATTCTTCTTCCGTAGAGTTAGGTGAAGTGATGCATATAGCACTCCTTAGGAGTATTTCTCGCATTTGCCATGTAATAATGGCTACAGATTTGAACAAAGGAACTTTAAAATATTTGTCAAATAGATTTTCTCCACTGTCCTACTGCCTTCCTGAATGAAAAATAATATGCGATCATATTATTTACAAATAACAAAAACCATTGCAGGTTTTGACTTGAAATAAAACGCTTTCGGCTAACCTCTGCCATAACACCAAACCCAAATAATATTGATTAAACAAAACTTCGAGATATTTGGTCTGATAATAACCAACAGCCACGCACTGCTACTAAAACAACAAATACTACCAACTGACCTACGCCTAATAAAGCAGCACCTAAATCGGTAATTATTCACGCAATATAACCGCACTTAAACTCTCATAACGAGCATTTATAATTAACCTCAGATGAGTACTTCTCTGTTATGATTTGTAAAACTATCGTCTCGTGAATAACCATTATGTGCAACTCCATGTCTTTTTTATGTTTCATTAAATCATTTGATTTCTTTTTCGTTTTCTTTATTTTATTCTGTATTGTTTTGATTTTCTCTTTCTTTTTTTTCTTCTTTGGTTTTTGCTTGTAAAGGCGTCCTGCAATTTATATGTAGTTATTTCTTAATCAATGAACTCTGGCGGAATTGACACGAAGTAATTTTTTTTTCCTTGATTTTTTTTTTTTTTTTGGCTTTGCTGACAACGCAGTCAATTGTTTAGCATTAGTAATGGTTGCCACAAGGTTAGAAATGCTTGTCGTCTTAGTATCTGTGCTGATAGTCAGTGTAGGTTCATGTCGTTTAATTACAAGCTATCAGAATTTAATTCCTTTGATGTTCATAAACAACAACAACAACAACAACAACAACAAAAACAACAACAACAACAACAACAATAACAACAACAATAATAATAATAACGATGATGATGATGATGATGATGATGATGATGATGATGACGGCGATAATAATAAATAAAAATGTCGTTTGAAATGCCGTTTAGAAATTATTTTATAACTAATTGTTACTATAAATTAATTTTGATTAATATTATGAGTAATATAATAATGTGTTGTTCTTGCTGCCATTGACACTGCTGCTGCTGTTGTTGTTGCTGTTATAATTATCATTATTATAATAATCAGTGTTGTTATTATTCTTCTTCTTATTATTTATATTATTATTTATATCATTATCATATACACAATTTCTGCTGTCGTCGTCGTCTCGTCATTCGTATCATTAACATTAACATCATTGTAACAATGTGGTTATCTAACTCAAGGTCACCCTGAAAGATCCAGCACATAACTGCAAACATTTCGGCTAACTTTTCAAAGCAAGTTTATTTAGTATAAGTATTAGCCAATATGCGTGACTAGGTTGCTATATTTATGAAGACAACAATCCACGTAAATTTTCGGTAATTTAACTGATGAGGCTATAACTGTACGAATATATATATATATATATATATATATATATATATATATATATATATATATGTATACATATACATATGTATGTATGTATTTATGGATGTATGTATTTATGTATGTATGTATATAGACGTAGGAGTGGCTGAGTGGTAACTAGCTTGCTTACCAACCACATGGTTCCGGGTTCAGTCCCACAGCATGGCACCATCGGCAAGTGTCTTCTACTATAGCCTCGGGCCGAATAACCCTTGTGAGTAGATTTGGTAGACGGAACCCGAAAGAAGCCCGTCGTATATATGTATATATATATATATACGACGGGCTTCTTTCGGGTTCCGTCTATATATATATATTATATATATATATATATAATATATATATATATATATATATATATATATATACATATATATATATATGTGTGTGTATGTGTGTGCATGTTTGTGCCTGTGTTTGTCTCCCCAACATCGCTTGACGATAGATACTGGTGCGTTTATGTCCCCATAACTTAGCGTTTCGGCAAAAGTGACCGATAGAATAAGTACTAGGTTTACAAAGAATAAGACCTGGGGACGATTTTCTCGACTAAAGGTGGTGGTGCTCCAGCATGGCCACAGTCAAATGACTGAAAAAAGTAAAAGAGTAAAGAGTAAAGAGAAATATATATATATATATATATATATAAAGAAATCAATGATTTAGATCAGAATTAGATTCTTAACCTTGTTATTTACATTTTCAAGTCTGAGATAAAATGAAAAGCACAATTATTTTGATATATTGCAATATGTTGACGTATAATTGAGTTAAAAGTTAACAGCTACTATTCCCGAAAATTCGATAATATAAATCGTGGATGTCGCGGCAATAAAAAATAGTATTTCATTACCCACTAAAATGATTGAATCATATTCTACATACAGCTACCGTCATTATATTTCTATAGTGCTGCACTGATGCAGTTTTGTGTTACCCATGAAAACTTGGGCGAAATGAAGTGGTTCTTTGATATGAAATAGCGAAAGTGTTTTACTAAATTTTCTTCACGTTGATATCACACACAGTATAACTGCGTCTATTGAGTTAGAAATTTACCGAGACTAGGCTTCGAGACAATGAAACTTTTGGAAACCATCAAATTAAGGCGTACCACAGAGTCCTGTTATGCTCGCGCACTTGCCCGTTTTTAGATTGTTAACGACCATGATTCTCTTGTTGAAATGGACACAGACCCATATCAACACAACGCTAAACTCTGCTCACCTGAAGTCTCAAGTTGACTCCAAGTCTCACTCAGAGACATCAAAAGAAACAAATTAGAAGTTGAAGTTGGCATTATGTCTAGGGTGTCATATATTTGTATATATTTTGCACATAGTATTGTGCTAGAGAATATTTAAGAAAATTAAAACTTTTAGTCATCTATTTTCTCTGCCTGTCTTATGTTCATCATCACTATGAAATTGTCCATGCATTCTTTTCTTTACCCACCTATTTTTAGTTTCATTCGTTTTCAATTGCTTGTACAGTGCTTTACCTTTGCAATCTTTCATCCTACCCAAGCCTGACCTTCTTCTAACAATAATGGTTCTGTGGCAATTTTTACATACCATGCTATGTTGCTTTCTTCGGCAGTAATGCTGTGTTTGCAACCAATCAGTCCGCTTCCCCCTGATTTGGTACGTACAGTCTGTCTGTGTCACTTTTTGGGCGGAGTGTCCCATATCTAGTTAGCAACTTCCTTGTCTTTCTATCTAAGCTGTCTAGTTCGTCTACTCTCCATGCGATTACCCCTGCTTCATATCTAAGGCGAAACCGCCCAGGTGTTGATAGCTTCAATCATATTCCGTTCGTTTCATTTCGACTTAAGGATCAGTCTCAGTCTGCGCAAGTTCTCCACCTTATTATTATTATTATTATTATGAAACTTGCGAGCTGGTAGAATCGTTACTGCGCCTGGAAAAATGCTTATCAGCATATTATCTGTCTGTACGTTCTGTGATCAAATTCCTGCCGAGGTCGACTTTGCCTTTTGTCCTTTAGAGTTCGATGAAGTATATACCAGTGAAACACTGAAATCGAGGTTATCGACTGATTCCCTCCCCTTAAATTTCAGGCCTTCTGCTTTTAGTAGAAAGAATTATTCTTAACGTCAATAAGGAGGTGACTTGACACATCGGTTAGCATGCCGGGAAATATATTTAGCGGGATTTCGTCCGTTTTTACATTCTGAGTTCAAAAGCCGCCACGTCGACTAAGCCTTTCATCCTTTCGGGATCAATAAATTAAAATGGATCAATTGAGTGATGGGGGTCAATGTAATCGACTTAACCTCTCCCCCAGAATTTAAGTAAAAAGGATTATTATTAATATTGTTGTTGTATTTGTTGTTGATACAACGTTGAGCTGACAGAGCCATTAACACGAAAAAGAATATACTTAGTGGCATTATGATCGTCTTTGCGCTATGAGCTAAAATTTCGGTGAGTTTGACTAGAGATTTCGTCTTTTTATGGCAGATAAAAATACTACCAGTCAAGTACTGGCGTCAGTTTCCCTATCTCTCTCTCTCCCTCCTCTTACTCCCTCTCTCTATATATAGATGTAGGAGCGGCTGTATGGTACGTAGCTTGTTCACTAACCACAGTGCTCCGGGTTCAGTCCCACTGGGTGGCACCTTGGGCGTCTTCTACTATAGCCTCGTGCTGACCAAAGTCCTATAAGTGGATTTGGTAGACGGAAACTGAAAGAAGCCCGTCATATGTATGTATATAAATATGTATGCGTATGTATATGCTTGTGTGTCTGTGTTTGTCCCCCAACATCGCTTGACAACCGATGCTGCTGTGTTTATGTCCCCATAACATAGCGGTTCGGCAAAAGAGACCGGTAGGCTTACAAAGAATAAGTCCGGGGGTCATTTTGCTCGACTAAGGCAGTGCTCCAGCATGGCCGCAGTCAAATGAATGAAACAAGTAAAAGAATAAAACTATTTGTATGTATATATCTATATATACATACATATAAATATATATATATATATATATATACACACACACATTCACATATATATATATATATATATATATATATAACGTAAGGGGGATCAGCCATCTGAATGTGGCTAGGGACAGGGCGGGGTGGTGGGGGTGTTACTGATGCTTTTAGCCCCAGGCGATCATCAATGTTACCAGAAGGACTGACACCATATCAGTGTCCTTGTTTGCCTGTAAAGGGAGGTCATCCTCCCTCGAAGATACGGATACTACATACGGACCGGTTTCGAGGTCATTGCCTCTTATCAACGTATGGTAAGTACCGCTCTTCGATGAAGGATTCCCTCCACAAGCAACATATATAAGGTTTTTCACAGTAACTACTGTCACTGATGTAGCAACACTGTCTGAAAACAATAATAAATCTCTGAACGAGATATAAACAGTAACTGCTCGACAACGTAAGGGGGATCAGCCATCTGAATGTGGCTAGGGACAGGGCGGAGTGGTGGGGGTGTTACTGATGCTTTTAGCCCCAGGCGATCATCAACGTCACCAGAAGGACTGACACCATATCAGTGTCCTTGTTTAATGACCTCGAAACGGTCCGTATGTAGTATCCGTATCTTCGAGGGAGGATGACCTCCGTTTACAGGCAAACAAGGACACTGATATGGTGTCAGTCCTTCTGGTGACGTTGATGATCGCCTGGGGCTAAAAGCATCAGTAACACCCCCACCATCCCGCCCTGTCCCTAGCCACATTCAGATGGCTGATTCCCCTTACGTTGTCGAGCAGTTACTGTTTATATCTCGTTCAGAGATTTATTATTGTTTTATATATATATATATAATCACTAATGATATCTGATAGTCTTATCAAATAACAACTGTTGAACGCCCACAAGTGTGTTTTCTCACAAAAATTCTGAATCACGAACTCTATTCTCTATCCAAATCACTTTTCTTTCTCACATTGTCGCTACCACTTCCTCTGCTTCGATCTCCCCCTCCTCTTCCTTATCATCACCAGCATTCCTTATAATGAATATCAGTATATTGGTTAAGGTCATCATCATCATTATGTGTCATCGACATCAACATATTCAATATACCTCCTTTCTCCTTTCTTCCCTACTTCTTATACTCCCTCCTCTTTTTCTTTTTCTCACTATAATTCATTCTTTCTTTCATTTTGTAACTCCTTTTCCTCTCTCTCTCTATCTTTCTCTCGCTCGCTTTCTCTGAATTTTCACTTTCTCTCATTCCCCTTCCATGTATATCTATGTCTCTGCATCTGTCTCTCTTACAAAAAAAAAACCCCAACATATTGCTCTATATATTTTCATTGTTTCTGTAATTAAATTTCTATGTATACTTTATTCCAATTTATTTATAGTTTTTAATCTTCCATTAATAGTGATCAAAACGTAATTACTATTGATGGTATTTTAATGCTGTATCACTGATGTTATGATACTAATTTCTATATAAGAAGGTTACGAGGCTAAATGCAATTCACCCTGTAATCAAATGTCTGCGTCTATACAAAGTTTATAGTTTACAACGTAATATTCATTGTTTGCCTCTCATGTTGATGACCTTATTGAAGAGATAATGAAAAATTAGAGATTAAAGAAATAATGGTGATAACAATGATGGGTCCCTTAATGTAACAATAGATCGGAATACATGGTAGAAAGCTACATGTCAATAAAGAGCATGCACTCTGAGTTTTGGGCTCGGTCTGCTACTAGAAGTCTTCCCTTATTGTAATGATGTGGAATCATTTTGCTATCAATTTTTGGCAAAAGACCAGAAATTTTGGTGGAGTCAATTACATCGAATCTACAATCAACTGGTATCTATTCTATCGATCCAGAAGGGATGAAAAACAGACATCCTTGTCGAAATTGGAACTCTGAACGTAAAGACGAACAAAATATCGCGAATAATTTTTCCCGTTGCATCTCGACGCATTTTGACGTAAAATTGTACTGGCTGGTGTAATTTTAGGTGTCCTCTATCTGAGCAAGCGTTGGGATGTGCACTCTTAAAGATCTTTTGTTCTTTTGTTCTGTGGTTATCTTGTTCGATATTTTCCTTGGAATTGACAACAGCATCATCAAAGGTAATTGATGAAGTCTGTACGTATATCTTAAACATATTTTAATATGAAACCCCTTTATAAGTTGAAAAGAAGTGAACATGCACAATCTGATGTCATCTGGTATCATTCTCATCATCGAGAATTCAAATATGCAGATTGTATCAACACTAATGTTTGAGCGGTTGCTCAAATCAAACGATTTTAAAGCTTGTCCACCTCATTAGGAAAGTTAAATAGGAGAAGGAATCATCTCCGTAGTGAGTTATTCTCCAACTTAGGGCGACAAAATTATAAAACTGGACGACATCTCACCCCAACCTTATAAGTGGTTGACGCTTATAAGAAGGTATTATTTTACAGTTGTCGCTATAAAGTATAATCAATTCGCTTATATTCTGCAATGATTTAGACAAAGTGTATCCTTATCTAATAAGTCGTTCATTTACTGAAGACAGTAGGATGTGATGTGAGCGAAACGTGTCTGCTGTGCTGTGATAGTTAAGCTACTCTTGCGGATATAGAATAAATGTCAAAATGTACTTCAGTAGAATTAAGATTACGAAACCTATGTTACAGGGTCATGTCTAGTATGCCATAACAACACAGTAAATTGTAGTCAAAACGAGAATAGAAACAAAGATTTTGTCATTTAATTCTTTTTCGGGAATGTTAGAGAGCAAAATGAAAAAAGCTTAGCATTGCAGCTTTTATCGTAACTTAGCAATGAACTAGAGAAACTCTAGTTTCCTATAATGACTAGCTGCCGGAGTCTCTGCATAAAACCTCCTTCACATACTCGCTTGTTAAAAGAAAGGAAACAAATTAATTTATAGAAGCATGTGTGTACTTCGACTGAAACTTGCATATCTATAGTACGTTCTAACCACTTCGATTACCGAGAGAGAGAGAGAGAGAGAGGTCAGGAGAGAGAGGCCGAGAGAGACAGAAAGGCTGAGAGAGAGACCGAGAGAGAGACAGAAAGGCTGAGAGAGAGACTGAGAGAGAGACAGAAAGGCTGAGAGAGAGAGAGAGAGAGAGAGAGAGAGAGAACGGGAGAGCGATAAGCTGAGTGAGAAGCCGAAAGATAGGTCAAGAAGGAGAGAGAGAAGTAGAGAGAATTGTTTGTGTTATGAGATTATGAATCAATGTGTGTACGGCTCTGCAAAATATTTACACTGAATGCTAGATTTTTTTTAATTGATACAGTGATAAACAAAAAGAGTAGATTTTGATTTTTTAAATTCTATTTTGTTTCATAAATTTATAGCAGTTTATAACATTGTTTATTGTTAAAGATATCCATTATGCTTTTTATTTTGTGTTCTCGTTCGGTTTAAAAACAATGTAACTATCGAATTTGTTTTGGATTACTTTGGTCTCATTTCATTAAATTAGTTTCAAGAATAACATTAAAACACCTGTATGAAAGTACCGAAGAACCAAGGAACAAACACAAATAAAACAAAGGTGCGGCGTACAAAGTCTGGAGAAAATATATAATGTCTGGCGAAATCTGTATTGCAACTATGGAGAGAAGTCTTCTTAGTGTTTGAAATAAATCACTCGCCAAGTGTAAACATTACATATTCATAACGATGGCTAAAATAGGAGCACTCCGTCGGTTACGACGACGAGGGTCCCGGCTGATACGATCAACGGAACAACCTGCTCGTGAAATTAACGTGCAAGTGACTGAGTAATCCACAGACACGCGTCCCCCTAACGTGGTTCTCAGGGAGATTCAGCGTGACACAGAGTGTGACAAGGCCGGCCCTTTGAAATACAGGTAATACTCATTTATGCCAGCTGAGTGGACTGGAGCGACGTGAAATAAAGTGTCTTGTTCAAGGACACAACGCGTCGCCGGGAATTGAACTCACGACATTACGATCGTGAGCCGAATGCCCTAACCACTAAGCCACGGCTAAAATACACCTGGATTTAATATCGTAATGTTTACAATTTACATTTAATAATCTGGATAAACATTATCCATGAAATTACGGACAATTTCCCATTCCTCCCTTTCCTCTTCCTCCTCCTCACCGTTGTCCTCCTCCTCCCCTTCCTTAATAACATCGAATTTCTGTTTGCTTCCATCTATTATATTTCCGTATGCAACGTTTAATGAAATCTGTAACCTACTTCTTGAATGAACGAAGGATATACACTATCCTTTCTTTCTTTAACAGCGATATTCAATGGCTACAAAATATACGTACGTGACTAGTATAATGAGGTGTATACAACCCACATAATATTGGTTGAATAACAAAGTTTAAAAATTTTTAATATAATATTTAAAAAAAGTAATTTTTTTCAAGTCAATATAAACAATAAATCATTTTGAAATTTTATTTCCTTCTATTTTCTAAAAGTCTAATATTAAGAGAAAAAAATGTATTTATAAAAACACACACTGACATACGTACATATATTCATAGACGGATAAAAACAAATTGTGGTCGACAGAAAAACCACCAGTGATTATATTTGTTTTCATATAGAAAACTTTATTACGTAAATATATAAGATTATTTTCCTCTTTTACTTGTTTCAGTAATTTGACTGTGACCATGCTGGAGCACCGCCTTTAGTCGAGCAAATCGACCCCAGGACTTATTCTTTGTAAGCCTAGTACTTGTTCTATCGGTCTCTTTTGCCGAACCGCTACGTTACGGGGACGTAAACACACCAGCATCGTTTGTGAAGCGATGGTGGGGGGGACAAACATAAACACATAACCATACACACACACACACACACACACACACATATATATATATATATATACATATATGTATACCCATACATACGACGGGCTACTTTCAGTTTCCGTCTACCAAATCCACTCAAAAGGCTTTGGTCGGCCCGAGGCTATAGTAGAAGACACTTGCCCAAGTTGACACTGGGGTAAAGTATACGAAGCCCAGTATATCCATCATGATTACCCGTCTGATAAGGGTACACCAGGCACATGCATCTCAACCATATGTGCACGACATGGCGATCTCATACCAACATTAACAGCGCATGACCTTGCAGGTGGGGTCCAGTTAGAATTTTCTTCAGGTCGAGTAACCCATCCCGTTCAAAGGTTCCTGAAGAAGGGCTGTTTAAGGATGTTGAACGAGCTACCCATGTTTCCAAAGCTGAATTATCCAAACCTCAAAGTATTCCTTTCAACACACGGCTATGACGCTCCCACACTACTCCTGCTCATGATGAGAGATGCATTTATCGTCAGCCACTAAGGGACAAACTCAACTGGTTAAGGTCTAACAACTGACAAGCAAATCTGTGGCATTGAGCCGAATATTTGCTGTAGGCCGTATTTTCTAGCAAGACAACACAATGTACATGGCAACACTTCCAATCAGTTAAGATGAGAAGACATGAGAACTACTACCTGATACTGCACAGAGCATTATTATTATTATTATTATTATTATTATTATTATTATTGAGTGAGAGAGCAGTGCATACCATCAAAGTTACACTGGGGTAAAATATACGAAGCCCAGTATACCCATCATGACTACCCGTCTGATAAGGGTACGCAGGCACATACATCACAACCATATGTGCGCGACATGGTGATCTCATATCAAAATAAACAGCACATGACCTTGCAGGTGGGGGCCCAGTTAGAATTTTCTTCTGGTCGAGTAACCCATCCCGGTCAAAAGGTCCCTGAATAAGGGTTGTTTAAGGATATCGAACGAAACACCCATGTTTTCAGAGGTGAATTATTCAAACCCCAAAGAATCCTTCTCAACACATGGCTATGATGCTCCCCATTATTATTATTATTATTATTATTATTATTATTATTATTATTATTATTATTATTATTATTATTATTATTAGTATTATTTAATATACATGCAATAGATTACACTGTTTAAAAAATTCCTTACAAGGTGTTGGTGTTGGTGGAAATGATGGCAAAATCACTGTTATATCTAAACATTTCTTTCTATTTTGATATCTTTCTAGACGTTTGAATGTCGCTTGAATTCTGTTTTTACTGTCTTTATGTTATAGTCATATCTTTTGACTTCGTTTAAGATACTTCGCAGCAGCTATGTTACATTTCTTTGCTCTTGATGTACAATTAATTATTCTACGTCTTTCCTTTTCCACAATCATAGAAATCACATTATCATCAGTTTCATTATATAATACACAAGATATCTTCATACATTTTCAGTATGTGTGTATATGCCATAGTTTTATTTTTTCATTTCTTTAGAATTATTTCACTATACATCAAAAGAAATATGGCTATGTACTAATATCTTGGTTCATATTTTCAATCCTATAGCTTAAATTTAAAAACTATTTTTCAACTTCTGTAGCATTGCTTTTCAACAGCATTAGTATTATCAACCATTTTATTACAATCGTCTAGCCTTATGTAACCAGCTGAACTATGATTCCATTACCTGCTAAAAATATTCCAATCCTGTCGTTTACTCCTTCGTTCATATTTACTAAGTGTTCAGAAATAATCATTAAAACACCACTTTTTAAATTTTGTGTTATATCAAAACAGACCCCACAAATTCATAGAGGGGACGTTTTGAAAATTCAGTTTTATATTTCTGTGACTAGAACTTATTCACATTGCACATAAAGAGAATTTAATTCATTTCATGCAATGCTATTTATAATTTTAGCATTATAAGCATATCTCCTAGGGTGTTTTTCTCTTACAATGGATCATGTATGTCAGTATGTCTGTGTGCGTATATATATATATATATATATATGTATGTGTGTGTGTGTGTGCGTATGTATGTATGTATATATATAATATATATATATATATATATATATATATATATATATATATATATATATATATATATATATCCATCCATATATATACATACATACTCATACGTTTATACATATATATATATAATTCATAAATAAGGGCAAACGAAAAAGTGGTTAATGGACAATATGTCCAATTTTTCGGCATATTTGGCATTAGGAGTTTTTTCGTTTGCCGTTATTTATGAATTGGTTATAAATTTCACCTTTAAAGGTATTTTTTAATATGCTGGCTATTGATAAGATTTTTTTTGGGAAAATAATTTTTGGGGAAAAAAATTTTATCCTACATTAAGATATATATATATATATATATATATATATATATATATATATATATATATATATATATATATATATATATACATATATGTAGTGCGCGTTGCTCAGAATTTCGTTTGCACCGAACTCATTCAGCATTTTGCATCAAATTTTACGAAAAGCTTGGTGTAAGTCAAGCTCAAACTATACAGAAGATTCAGCTGGACATTGACGATGATTCCTTGGCCAAAGCTCAAATTAAGAAGTGCTACAACCGCTTAAAACATGTCTGTATCTCAGTGGAAATTGAGACGCAATCAAACATACCAATCCGAAGCCGAAACGATGACCTGATTGAGAAAGGTCGATGAATAGTCACGGAAGACCGTTGCGTAGCAATCCAGGAAAGTTCTCACGAGGTGGACTATAGTACAAGATCAATAGATTCTATTTAGACAGATGCATTCATGCGGAGAGTGTCTGCAAAATTTGGCCTCAAGGATTCCGGTGCAGCAGCAAAAGCCACCCCGCATACAAATCGCTCAGGACAGCCTGGAGTTCCACAACGCATGACCCAGACTTTATGAAGACCATCATCACTTGTACTGAAGCATGGATTTATGGTTCTGCTCGAAATAATTGTTCATCTTGCGAGAAAGTAAGTCCGTCGAGTGGTATTAGCCCAGCCTTCTCGCGCGAAGATTTCCACACATGTGTAGGAAGAGTGGTGTCATCTCCCACCCAAACGATTTTACTCGCAAATTTGTAGCTTTGTGTGAAAAAATAGAAGTTGAAACTTTTAAAACTCATTACGTGTGTGTGTGTGAGTGTATATATATATATACATATATATATATATATTATATATATATGCATATATATGTATATATATGTATGTATATATATATATATATATATATGCGTATATATGTATATATATGTATGTATATATATATATATATATATATATATATATATATATATATATATGCATATATATGTATATATATATATATATATATATGTTCGAATCAGATTTACAACCGAGTTTTATAACAACATTGTCGGATGATCTTTCCTTAACTGGAAAGTGTAAACAGCTTTTAACTGCATTGCAACTATAGTGAAAGCTGATGTCTAGTTGACACTAATGTAAGAAATATAGGAAACACATTCTTCAAACAAAAACTCTCATCATATTTTATGGGAATAAAAACCTCAAAGGTAATAATGATTATTAGAATTATAATTCAGGGTATCGAAGGGATACCACCATGCTAGAAATAACAGTCAAAACTTGACTCTAAAACTGCATTAAATGTTCATACAGCACCAGGTGAGAAGGCAAAAAGACAAAATAAACTAGCAAAAAAAAAATCACTGTAAAATTCCAGATCCCGGATTTCTGGCTCTGCATAAGAAATAGTTTACACACACACACACCACACACACACACACACACACACACACACACACACACACACACACACACACACACACACATATATATATATATATATATATATATATATGTATATATACATGCCTACACACACAGACACAGGCACACACACATAGCTCTTCGCTCCGGCATTCGAAACTCCCAGTAATATAATTGCAACCTTTTACAGTTTGCGCGAACACACACACAAACATGATGATATTAGAAATACCAAATTTTTTTCTTTGTTTTATTCATTGCAGAATATTGAAGATGTAGAAATATAATATTTTGTTTCATACTATGTTTATATAAGAATAGAGGCGACGATATTATGTTCTCACTGGGTAGTTCCAAGCTTACATCCGAAACTCAATAAATTAATATCTCCAAACTTACCATTAACAAATCTTACCAGTAAACAATCTTTGAGAATTGCGTGCCTGGTACAGTGTAATATTACATGGCGTCTACACAGTGTCAATAACACCATTACTTAAAGAACTAACAGCACTAATGCAACCGCTTTGGATATTGCTGTTGCTTTTGTTGACGATATTACTGGAGCCGTTGTTGTTATTACTGAGCATGTTGTTGTTTTTCGATGATGTTGCATCAGCTGCGATTACCAATAGTGTTACTAGCGGTATTGCTACCTCTACATCGTCAGAACAAATGCCATGCAATAGAAAATGATGCTTTGTCAATGCCCTTCAAATTTCTATAAATAGCAATTAATCAACTTTGAGCGTCGTCATCATCATCATCATCATCATCATCATTAACATCGACGTCGTCATCATCGTAGACAAAAACTTCTCGACTTTTATTTTTTCTCTCCTAGAATGATTAAAGGTAGCGTTTCATGCTCAGACTTCTGTGAATCTACCGCCGTATTCGTCACCACCACTGTCTTCAGCTGCATAGCAAAACAGTACAACCCACTGTCACCACGTCTCAATGGAAAAAAGAAAAAGAAGCATTAATAGTAATGCAATTACTAAACCACTACTGCTTACTACTGCTGCTACTACTACTACTACTACTACTACTACTACTACTACTACTACTACTACTACTAATAATAATAATAATAATAAAAATAATAATAATAATAATAATAATAATAATAATAATAATAAAAATAATAATAATAATAATAATAATAATAATAATAATAATAATAACAACAACAACAACGAACACAACAATACAGCAACACAACAGCAACAACAACAACAATAATAATAATAATAATAATAATGATAATAATAATAATAATAATAATAATAATAATAATAATTTCCAAATTGTTGTCTCTTGAGGTATCTGGGTGAGACTTGGAGCCAACTTGTACAAATGTAAAGCAAAAGTCAAACATAAAATAATAATAATGATAATAATAATAATAATAATAATAATAATAATAATAACAACAACAACAACGTGATAACAACATAACAACAACGTGAACATCCAACCTGTTGTCTCTTGAGGTCTCTGGGTGAGACTTGGAGCCAACTTGTACAGACATAAAGCAAAAGTCAAACATAGAATGATAATAATAATAATAATAATAATATAATAATAATAATAATAATAATAATAATAATAGAGGAGTGAATATTAAGCCGAGAAAAGCTAGAAAAATCAAGCAAAAATATAAAATCAAAGATCTCATAAACCTCCCTGCAACTAAGGAACTGTTGAAACAACGGATACAGTTGAAAGCTCAACGGCTTAGAAGGTATGACAAAAGAAACAAATTTTATCGACAAAATAAATTTTTTAAGACAGATGCAAAGAAATTTTATAGGGAAATTGGCAAAAATAAAATACACATAGAAGATCCACCTAAGATTGAGGAAGTGGAGGAGTTCTGGAAGAAGGTATGGAGCAACGAAAAAGAGTTTAATGCTGAGGCTGACTGGATAGAACGTGAGAAAGAGAGACTGGATGAACTTGAACAGAAATGGGAAGCAATAGGAATAGAGGAGCTAAGGTGTGTCCTTAGGAAGGCTCATAAATGGAAAACCCCAGGACTGGATCGGATCCCTAACTTCTGGCTGAATTGTTTGACAGAGGTACACGAACATCTCGCTGCATCTCTGTCTGATGTCATTCAGAACCCAGAGCAAATACCTGCTTGGCTGACTGAAGGAACCACCTACCTATTACCTAAAACCGAAGACACAAAAAACCCAAAGAATTACCGGCCAATAACATGTCTCAACACCACCTACAAAATCCTCACATCCATAATAACGGAGAGAATGTACGCTTTCCTGAACAAAATTCTATCCTTCCACAAGCTCAAAAAGGTTGTAAAAGAAACTCTTATGGGTGCAAAGACCAATTGCTCATAAACAGAATGATTGTAGAGAATTGCCGGAGCAAAAACAAAAACCTGAGTATGGCATGGATAGACTACAGGAAAGCGTATGACAGTGTCCCACATAAATGGATACTCAAGGCCCTTGAGATATACAAGATCTCTCCTGTCGTCTCAAAATTCTTAGAGAATAGCATGACCATGTGGAACACACGTCTCTTTCTAAGCCATAGTAATGGGATGAGCCAGTCCAACAGCATCAACATCAAACGAGGCATCTTTCAATGTGACTCCCTCTCTCCATTACTTTTTTGCATGGCACTGATCCCACTCTCAAACGAATTGGATAGTACCAGATATGGGTACAAAGTTTTTAGTAAATTAATAAACCATCTTTTCTATATGGACGACCTAAAGCTGTTTGCCAGGAATGACCAAGAGCTAGAAGGGCTGCTAACAACTGTTAAAGAGTTTAGCAATGATATCGGAATGGATTTTGGCCTTGATAAGTGTGCTAAAGCAACTTTTGTAAGAGGCAAGCTCAGGCAAACAGCTTCTGTTAAATTAGATATTGACACTACCATCAAGGAACTTGACCCACAGGAAAGTTACAAATACCTAGGAATCAACGAAGGAGATGGTATACATCATGCTACTATGAAGGAAAAATAAGAAAGGAATACTATAGGAGAATAAGGCTTGTACTGAAGACTGAACTCAACTCCAAAAATTGCATTGAGGCCATTAACACCCTGGCACTTCCAGTAGTCCAGTACAGTTTTAATATCATTAACTGGAACCTTACGGAACTCCAACGCTTAGACAGGAAGAAGAAAGTTACTGACATCCAAGAGCATGCACCACCCTAAGGCAGATGTAGACCGCTTGTACCTACCTAGAAGCAGCGGGGGGAGAGGAATGATGCAATTAGAGCTGTGCTATAAGACCTCTACTGTAGGAATGAACAGGTACCTATCTAGTACAAAGGACTGGATGCTGCGACTTGTGTGCGAACACGAAAGCAACAAAAAGCTGCATTCTATTGTCAAGGAAGCTTATAAGTTCGAAAGGGAACTAGACATTAACCTTGAATCAGATGAAGAGCCGGAAACCACTGCTACCAAGCAAGCAAAGCGAATCAAGCAGACTGCAAAAAAGAACGGGCAGAATCAAATGAGAGGCGGTGGAGCCAGAAGCCCCTGCATGGACAATATATTCTCCGAAGCCAAATGCTGATGTAGACCAAGCAACAACCCATCAGTGGCTGAAGAGCTCTGGATTGAAAGCAGAGACTGAAGGTTTCATAATGGCAGCACAAGATCAAAGCTTGTTTACCAGAAATTACCAGGCTAACGTTCTCCGAAACGGTACTGACCCTAAATGCAGATTCTGGGACACATTTTACGAAACGATAGACCATCTCGTTTCGGGATGTCCTGTGCTGACACCAAACGAATACAAAAATCGCCACGATAGGGTAGGACAGTATATACATTGGAAGATATGTAAACACTACAAATCCGACACTCCTGCTAACTGGTATGAACACCATCCTCAACCAGTTGTTGAAGGTAAAGATGTCACCATCCTCTGGGATTTTCCAGTCAACACTGACAGAACGATCAAGGCTAATCGACCAGACATAATTGTTAAAGACAGGGAAGAAAATACCTGCAGACTAATAGAAGTAAGCGTCCCCACTGATAAAAATGTATCTGTCAAGGAATTTGACAAACTTAGTAAATATAAGGACCTGGAAATCGAAATACAGAGGATGTGGAATCTTAAAACAAAAACTGTTCCTGTTATTGTAGGTGCCCTAGGTATGATAAAAAAGGGATGTCAGAAACACCTAGACAATATCCCTGGAAAACCATGTCTCAAGGAAATCCAAAAGATTGTGCTAACAAGTACTGCCCACATCCTTAGAAAAACCCTATCAATGTAAATGTCTGTGTTTGCATTACATGGAGATATATCTCTACTTCCCCTCCCCAAGCTTTCAGCTATATTTCAACAACTCTTAACCTTCACTTGCCCTAGGGCGCTGGGTGTGCCCCGGCAGGTGATTGCATCAAACATGCAGATTAAAAGTAAATGACAATAATAATAATAATAATAATAATAATAATAATAATAATAAATAATAACTTGTGTGAGAAATTCACGGAAAATAGAAAATGTAAGCATCTTTAAACAGTGTACTGGTGTCATCAGAATTGTTTGCATATTACGACGGCCTGTCTTTACGTTCTGAGTTTAAATTCTGCCAAGATCAGCTTTACCTTTCTTCCTTTAGGGGTCGATAAATTAAGTACCAATTGTGTATTGGGGTCAACCTAATCAACTGGCCCCATCTCCACAAACGTTTGAGTCACAAACATTTGTGACAGTTACAGAATATAGAAAGTAATGTAACACCAATCACTATATAATCCAACCAAAATATCTCAGTTACACGAACGTAAACGGAATTACTATTTAACCTTAAAAAACATCGTACATATTCAAAGAACCTTCTTCGTTAAGTGGTACGGAACGATTTGTTTTTTTCTGCTATTCTTTTATTCTTTCACTTGTTTCAGGTATTTGAGGACTGCCATGCTGGAGCACCACATTTTAGTCGAAGAAATTGATCCCTGGACTTATTCCCTGTAAGCCTGGTTCTTTCTCTCTGCTAATCTTAATGTAGATCTGATATATAATCAAACAAAACCAGAGGCCAACAAAGGCCTTTATGGCTTCTCCATTGTAGGAGCTTACACTTAAAGACATTGCTCTCGTATATATTTAACCGGTATTACTATATTTAACATAAATTAATGTAATCTGGGTAAATTTGAAATGACGTGACTTTCCAAGAGAAGAATTCTAGTGTTATGAAAATAGTTGTCATATAACTTTAATTATGATAACCAAGAGACCCTACTTGGAAAATCAAAGTTATGGGAGAAAATCTAGGCTAGTCTTTCCATAAGAGATTTGTAGTGGACAACATGTAGTGGACAAAATATGACCAGTGTTATAGAAAATACTAGAAACTATATAACATGCAATTTACATGTAAGATTTTATACAATGGTATACTCAAAAGGGTGTGAAGGTGTCTGGCTTAGTGGTAAGGGTATTAGACTCATGATCGTAAGATTGTGTTTTCGATTCCAGAAGCGGGCGATGCGTTGTGTTCTTGAGCAATGCACTTCATTTCACGTTGCTCCAGTTACTCTCAGCTGTCAAAAAGGAGTAATCCTGCGACAAATCGGAGTCTTGCCCCTGAAACCGAGAAACTGGCCCTTATGAACCTGGCATTGGTCGAGAAGGAAACATTTATTTTTTGCGACAGACCAGCGACCTGTCTAGGTGGGGAACCTATATGCCAATGAAATCGGGAAACCGGCCCTTATGAGCCAAGCATGGCTCGAGAAGAAACGAACAACAACAACAATAATACTTAAAAGAAAATAAATATATTTCTAACGGCAGAATTATTGATCACATAACGTCTGGGCAAAAACGTTAATTTGCAACAGACTTCCCTCCTGAAACAGAAACCCTTCTCAATGTCTGCATACCTTTAATACATCACCTGGTTGTGTTTCTCTTTCGTATTCCATGACAACGCTCAATTATGAACAACACAATGCAACGGAACTACAAGGATCCATGTATATCCTTGAATTCTTCTTCTCTAAGAACTGAAACATGGGTACAAACAATTAAACACCATTTTTTTTCTCATTGGTTTCTCAGAAATTTCTTTTAAATATTTGGTACATCGAAACCGGTTATATTTTAAATCACTCACTGTAACAGAAATATTAAATTCTCTGCCTTCTACTACTTTATTTAATTTTTTTACCATAATTTGATTTGTATGGACTTTTGAAAGCTTTTCAACTATAAATATATATATATATATAGATATATATATATATATATATATATATATATATATATATATATATATATATATATATATATAATTAATCAATATAGGATGGCAAAAAAAAAAAATTTTGTAGAATTTTTTTGCCACCAGCGGCCTAGTGGGAAAAAATTAAATAGTCATAGACCATTTTTAAGTTCAGCATCAACAATCAAGGAACGGCCATAATAGGCCATTCACCCACTAGAAATAACAGCCAAAGCTTCAAAGCTTGACTTTTATTTGCGGTTGAAGCTTTGGCTGTTATTTCTAGTGGGTGAATGGCCTATTATGGCCGTTCCTTGATTGTTGATATATATATATATATATATATATATATATATATATATATATATATATGTATGTATATATATAAGGAAGCTGATTCAATTTGTCTCCACTCGAAAGACGCCTGTTGTGATGTCCTGTTATTTTTATTACTATTGCATGTATATTCGTGTAACAGCGTCCGTTTTTCCGTCCTTGTTTCGTATACACTCGAAGAAATCCGGGAACTAGAATTATCCAGTAATTCTTTACTAGCTTCATCTTGTCTCTTCGTCTTCTCTCCGTGTTGGCGATATTGACAATTAAGGAGGTTCTAGAGTCAGATCATGGCTGCTATTTTCAACATGGTGGTATCTTGTAGATACCCAAATTTATAATTTTAATATATATATACATATATGTGTGTGTGTAAGAGTGTGTATCCTTTTATTCTTTTATTTGTTTCAGTTATTTGACTACGACCATGTTGGGGCACCGCCTTTAGGCGAACAAATTCAGCCCATGACTTCTTCTTTGTAAGCCGAGTACTTAGTCTATTGGTCTCTATTGCCGCACTGCTGAGCTACAAGGATATGATCACACCAAAATCGATTGTCAAGTGATGGTGGAGGGACAAAGACACACACACACACACACACACACAAACACACACACACATATGTATGTATACAAGGTGTCACTAAGCATTATGGTCGGGACAGATATTGAGAATACATGGTATATAAATGTCATGTATACATATATACATACATGCATACAATATATATATATATATCTGTAAAATAATATGTGACAATTATTCAGTAGCCAAGATAAAACTCTGAGTTTCGGATGCCGAGGTGGAAATCCACAACACCATCTCTTCGGTTATCTCTGGAGACGAATTGAATTCAGCTGGCTTGTTAGGAATTAAGCCTTACATCAGAGGAAAAAAGTTGATGTGGCAACGGCTGCTGCCAAATCTAAAATGGCCAGTAGTAGCCAGCGGTCACGTGAGAAGAGAAGCGCGAGAAAAAGAAGGACAAAGGAATTAAGGAGGGGGAGAAGAGAGAGAAGAACAAAGGAAGCTGATTCAATTTGTCTCCACTCGAAAGACGCCTGTTGTGATGTCCTGTTATTTTTATTATTATTGCATGTATATTCGTGTAACAGCGTCCGTTTTTCCGTCCTTGTTTCGTATACACTCGAAGCTTTTTTCCAAGGAATCTAATGCTTTTAGCTTAGTTTTTCCTCGGGGCTGGCCAGATGGGAGCAATCTCAGGATTAATCAGCCGAAATTGCGAGGATGATCCGGTTCTTGACCGAAGATTAAAGGCTGCGAATGACCCGTCTGTGTTTTTTGTATCGTCTTTTGGATGTTTTGTATTCTTGTCCCATTTTGTATATATATATATATAATATATATATATATATATATATATATATATATGCTTGTATCTATGTATATATATATATATATATATATATATATGCTTGTATCTATGTATATATATATATATATATATATATATATATATAGGACATACGTACACTTTGTTCTATTATATATATGTAGCTATATATAAATTTCTATACCTATAAGTGTATACTTGGATGTGTGAGTAAATGTCTTAGTATAGTCGGGACGATTGTATAACAAGCATTCATCGGGTAAATGTTTTCCGATGACAGAAAAATGTATTAGATTGGTTGGTCAATAAATCGATAATGGTAGAATGTCTCATCGATAAATACTTCATGTATTAACAGGTATTGATTGAAAAATATAAATAAACAATATAAAAGAAGACATTTTATGAAAGTGGTTGCCGTTTAGGATAAATGTTAAGAAGATTAAATGGAAGTTTGCTGGTGAATTCGCTATGGTTCCTGTAAGATGGCGAAGCTCATATAACTATAGATTCACACACTCACACACTCACACACTCGCACACTCACACACGTAAACGCTTAAGTAGAAACACATTCAGGCAAATTCAGGCACAGACACACGCTACACCTATATCTGTCGTTTATATATATAGATATATATGCATGTATGTATATATATATATATATGTATGTATGTATATATATAATATATATATATATATATATATAAATATATATATATGTGTGTGTATGTGTATATGCATATATGTGCCTATATGTATGCATATATATGTATATATATATAAATATTCATCATATAAATGTTTATGAGATCTATATGAAAGATACGTATACGTACATGTATGTATGTATGTATGTACACAATTGTATATGATGCATTACATTTGAAATTATAATCCCTGAAGAATCCTTATACATTTCATTCATTGGATATATCATGCAGTTCATGAAGTTTCGAAAACTGTTAAAATGTTTCGCTGCAAAATGGAAGCATCGCAAAGAGATAAACCAATCCACAGTATTTAAGATTAAGGAAGTGATTAGCAAACGGAAAACGTTTTATCTTAAAAGTAGATTCCGCTCTATTAATCTCCAAATAGATTTTTACTACTTATTTTACGTTTTAATGTTGTCCTCGATTCACGTCCCTACGTATTTTGCCTTACACGTACATTATCAATATTGATAGGGCTGTTGATAGGGCTGTTACACATACATTATCAATGTTGATGGGGAAATGTTGGCTCCGTTTATGCTCTTTGATAAATTTGGATCACTTCTGAACACAAATATTTATATAAGGAGCGAATGAGAGTAACCTTTGCATGGTATATCTACTTCATAGAAGTAACACGCGTGTATATCATAAATGATATACTATGGGCCATGGAAAAAAATGGTAAGTCACATATGATACGCTACCTGACAAGAATGCTTACAACAGTTTGAATGCTATTTGCTCAATGAAAACTTGCATGAGGCAGAAAATATTCTTTAGATATTACTAAACTGTTGACCAATAAATTTACAGTTTTTAATACAGAGCATCTCAGATCCTATGCCAAATAATCTTATGGTCTAATTCCAGTGTCTATCACCAAGCAGTTAGTTAAATTGTAATTACTCGATCCTTAATAAAAAAAATGCCTTTTATTTAAGAGTCTCATCGAGTAGCTTTTGTGATTATGTGTCATAGCTGGAGTTATCAATTATCATAACACTTAGGTTTATTATTTTTCTTCAGGAAGTGAACAGGCAGAATCATTAGCACAGCGTGTTCAGCAGTATTTCGTCTGTCGTTACGCTTTGATTTGAAATTCCTCCGAGGTCAACATACCCTTTCTTCCTTTAGGGGTCAATAAAATAAGTGCCAACTGAACCCTAGGGTCAATGAAATCGACTTTCCCACTTCTTCGAATTTGCTGACCTTCAGTCAAAATCTAAAACTCTTGATATTTATGTGCATTGATATAAACCAGATCATTTTAATACACTTGCGTGTTTCTCTTCTTATCAGATTGAAAGTAATCCGAAAGTAATTTCAATGTATGCGATCATAAACAATCGGAAAAATGTGTAAATATCTTTTGTTAAAGGTGCTTCTACTTAAAAGTGAACAACCGATAGCTTTTATCGTGTGTGTACTGGTTGGAATGATACCAAATTTCTCAACAGTAAACAAAAAATAACAAAACAAAAGACATTCATTGTTTGATACAAGCATGCTTCTACTATAGCGTCCAACGCTAAGTATTCTTAGAAAGAGCTAAGTAACCCAAATCTGCTCCATCAAAAATGTCAACGACATAGTAGCCGGTCTTTCCACTCTGATAACAGAGGCTAGTTTTACGATTGCTTTAATAGGTGCAGGAGTGGCTGTGCGGTAAGTAGTATGCTTACCAACCACATGGTTTCGGGCTCAGTACTACTGTGTGTCTCCTACTATAGCCTCGGACCGACCAAAGCCTTATGAGTGGATTTGGCAGACGGAAACTTAAAGAAGCCCGTAGTTTATATGTGAGTGTGTGTGTGTGTGTGTATGTGTGCGTGTGTGTGTATGTCTCCCCGCTATCGCTTGACAACCGATGCTAGTGTGTTTACGTCCCCCGTAACTTAACGGTCCAGCAACAAAGAGAGATAGAATAAGTACTAGCCTTATAAAGAATAAGTCTTGGGACCAATGTTTTCGACGAAAGAAGGTGCTCTAGCATGACCGCAGTAAAATGACTGAAATAAATAAGAGAGTAAAGAGTATATGACTTCAAGTTGCATATTCTTAAATTTTTGCAAAATTACGTTATAGCGAATCACTAAAAAAAGATGTCGGATATCAAATACCATTACTTCTAGATATCTGTATGTTTTGTACTCCTTGTAAATCTGTTCTGCAGATATATATAAATATCTATATACTTATACACGAGTTTTCATCTTCTGAATTTTTTCAGATTTTCTTTCCATATATATATATTATATATATATATATATATATATATATATATAGATAGATAGATAGATAGATAGATATCCTTAAATATTTGTACATACGTATATGTATGTATGTCTCTTCTTTTCTCACTGTATATATATATATACACGTATGTATGTATGTATGTATGTATGTATGTATGTATGTATGTATGTATGTATGTGTGTATGTGTACGCATCTATATGTATGTGTGTGTGTGTGTGTATTTTACTTAGAATCAGGAAGATCATGTGCCTAACATACCTGACTACAATGAAAACACCAATCAATATTTCACCTTCATCTTTCGTTTCGTAACTGAATTGTATTTTTGATTTACTTTCGTAGTTTATAGCCTAAATTCATTTTTCATCAAATTTCGACCCAGTGAATGAGTCCAACATGTTTGCTAACCTTACTAGACTTAAGAAATCACAGCAAACCATCTTTAAAACATGACAACAGTTATTACAACTGGAATGTTTTTTAACATAGATTACTTCAAATATATGGTGGCCATGGTACTAAATAACAA
The DNA here is from genome assembly GCF_006345805.1 of Octopus sinensis. NCBI lineage: Eukaryota > Metazoa > Mollusca > Cephalopoda > Octopoda > Octopodidae > Octopus > Octopus sinensis. The sequence continues at coordinate 47,022,598 of NC_043006.1, forward strand.
TAGCAGGAATAACATCAACAACCAGCTTCTTTCAGTTTTCTTAGACTTGTATCGCCCATACTTCTCTCTCTGTCTCAGTCTGTCTGTATGTCTCTGTCTCTTTCTCACGCGCGCTGTTGTATATATTACTATCTATAAATAATCTATTTCGTTTTTGTCCAATCTATTACCGTCTATTCTCTTCGCTTGTTGTACATCCCCTTCCCCAAACCTGCAATTCTGTTTTGGCCTCATTTCCATTAATCCTTCTGAGAATTAACGGTCAGGAATTTTGTACTGAAAATAACTAACCAAATATAACACGTATTGACGAGCTACTTACTGGCCACAAGTCCGATTCCTCCTCCCTGTTTCAATCTTCTCGTTGTTTCTGGACATTCTGGCACGTTCCAAATGTAGCAACCCTGTCCTCCTCTTAGATAATTGCTTCATCATTCTCGCTCTCAATATCTCTCTCCCTCTCTTTCTCTCTCTCTCTCTCTCTCTCTCTCTCTCACTTAAAAACATGCATACACACATTTTTACTGACAGTTTCACTTCCTTCTTTTATAAACAATGAATGTTCAAAGACCTTTCAACCTCTTATTTCATTCTTACTCCATTCATTTCTTTTCTTTTCATTTTCCCTTTCTAATTCTTTCTCCTGGTTACGTCTTCTTGTTTATTTCGTCTTTCCCTCTCTCTCTCTCATTCTTGGTCTCAGTAACTCTCTCTTGTGTGTGCTTTACTCATCCTCTCTACACCTCTCTCTCTCTCTCTCTCTATCTATCTATGTATTTACCTATTACCCTGAAAGTTCATCTTTTGGTAGATTTGCAAGGCAGCCATGAGGGAACCGATTTAATATATGATTGTCTTGGCCGGAGTTAAGACAGCCCGTTTGGAACCCAGATTGCATTCGATTGCAAAGAGGCAATAGAGGGCTGAGAGGGTTATGAGTAATGGGAAGCAATCTTTCTTATGATGAATAACAGTACGAAACACCACGTTTTCTTTTTTTTGTTTTGGACTTATTTTTGGCAGAGAGACAAACAAACTGCACACCGATTGGTTAAAAAGTATCACACGAAAATTGATTCACTTGGGCTGAATTCTCTATGCTATATTTCATGTATCGTTTAATATCTTAGAAATTTAAAATATCCTATATTAATTTTTAGTATTTAATGATTCCGGTATTGCTTTTACAGATTAATCAAAAAGAAGAAAAAAAAGCTCAGAATTCCTACGCTTTGGTCTGAACTTCTGTGACTGATGGTAGCGGTGGAAGGAAAATTACCGTGAGACCGCCGAATAATTGCAAAAGTAGCGTTCCTGAAAAAGAAGACAAAGTTCAGATTCCGTTATTAATATAGGAGAAAAATTGTGTATATATCACGAGACGTATACGAATGATCATTCAAGATTAAAATGTTTTACATCTAGAGCCCTTGTGAATTGAAATAATTACTAATGAATTTAATAGCTTTGATATTTCCATATGGATTTGTGGGTTCATTACATTTGCTACTTGGGTGGAAAAGAGTCTAGATTCATTACGTGGTAAATTATTATGGCGAATATATTATCTAAAAAGCATAGTGTGTTTGTTCTGTGAGTATTTATACTCTTTTACTCTTTTACTTGCTTCAGCCATTTGCCTGTGGCGATGCTGGAGCACCGCCTTTAGTCTAGCAAATCTTTGTAAGCCTAGTACTTATTCGAGCGGTCTCTTTTGCCGAACCGTTACCGGGACGTAAACACACCAGCAGCGGTTGTCAAGCGATGTTGGGCGACAAACACAGACACACAAACACATGCACACATACATATATACGACGGGCTTCTTTCAGTTTCCGTCTACCAAATCCACTCACAAGGCTTTGTTCGGCCCGAGGTTATAGTAGAAGACACTTGCCTAAGGTGTCACGCAGTGGGACTGTACCCGGAACCATGTGGTTCGAACGAAAGCTACTTACTACATAGCCCCTCTTACGCCTATATATATTCGTATATTTGTACATTTGTGTATTTCTGTGAGTCGATGATGCTGCAAAACGCATGTATTTGTGCGAGGTTATTAGATGTGTGTGTGTGTGTGCGTGCGTGTGTGAAGTTGCACGTGTGTAGCAGCTAATGTGTGCGTGTATACTGTGTGCGAGTAGCGTGTGTTTTTGTCTCACCTTTAGATGCATGTGTATGAGGCAGCCGAACAGTTGCGTGCTTGTGTGATTGTGTTCATAAAGTGAGTGTGTGTGTCACTACTGTGTGTGTGGATATTATGTGTGATTATGCGGGAATATTGCGTGTGTTTATGCATGTATGTGTGTGCGTGCGGACATATGAGACTCAAATGTGTACATATATTTCGCGTTTGTGCGCTCGTATATGTTTGTAAGTGCCTATGTGTGTAAGGCTATCAGATGTATGTGCTTTGTAGGGGATGTATGTGGATCGACCCGGATGTGCCAGGTGGAATAGGGGTGACAAAAGAGGTAGTTGTTGGTAGGTGCGGGTGCGTAACAATATACTTGGAGGGAGAAACATGGGGGAATGGGTGCTGGTGTCTGTGACACGAGGTGTGGGTGTGTTACTGTGTGCGTGTGTGTACGTGTATGAATGTATGCTGTAAGGGGTATTATGGTGTGTGTGTGTGTGTGTGTGTGTGTGGTGACGGTAATAAATTAAACTATGCAGAGGTAGTGTGGGGGGAGGCAGGAAAAGAGGAAGTGAATGGGTGTGGCGCATGTAAATGTTTGTGGAGGTGGGTTTATATGAAAACAGGTGAGGGACTGAGACCACGAGGGACTAGGCTTCGAAGAAAGGGGTAGATTGGAGTATATATATATGTATATATATATATATATATATATATATATATATGTTTGTATCTATATATACATATATATATATATAGAGAGAGAGAGAGAGAGAAAGGGAGAGAGAATGAGAGAGGGATTGTGTTTCCTGATGTAATGAAACTATTTATTGATTATAGACTTACATTTAAGTATGCTATTTGTTGGGCGACTGCCTAAGACGTATATCAAATTAGAAATGTTTCGAGTTTATTTTGACTTAAAGTTATAATCTCGTCAGCATATCTCGTGTAAAGTCAGTGTTTTGTATTATGGTATAATACCATTATAAACATTAGCCATTCAGAATTTCGCATACAACTACCATGAATGTTTATTATAAAATCATACTTATACAATAATTGATTTGTATTTCAGTTAATTGCACGAATTCAATACACGTTGAAATAATTAATTGTTAAGTTACTATTCTCAGATCAATTCCTTCTCCCGCGATTTGATACTAGTCTGTCGGCTATAATCGGAAGTATTATGTTCCGTAGCCCGTCCAGCAATTCCCTTTAATCTATGTATATCTAGCATCCCCAGCGAATAACATATGACTTCGGAGGAATTTAATCTATAAGCATCTGCTTTACAAGTTATATTAAGATGTTATAATTTTGACAACCCTCTAAACGTTTTAATAAGAGTCTTTACCAAACTGTTAAGTTTAGATTCTAAATTTAATGTGTACACAAAGCCTTCAATATTTTAACTTGGAATTATAAAATGTTCTTAATACTTCTCAGTGCTAGTTCTTCAATGTTGTTTTAATATGCATTCCTTAATTGTTTTCTTTTTTTTTTTTCGTTTTTCAATAATTCAATTATTTAACCTTGTAATTTCTAATATTCTAAAATGTTTCATCTTCAACGAATTTTTTTAATTATTTTTCCCGATTATCTCATCTCTTGTATTTAATTCTCTATTGTAGTTATCGTTTCTTTTCTCCACCTTACTTTGTATTATTATTATTTAATTCTCAATTCTCAATCAGTTAAATTTTAAGTTTTCAATTTCCACATAATAATTTTTGTTTTTAATCTCTAACATTATATTCTTTTCTACTCAAGGCACAATCTCCGAAATTTTGAGGGAAGGGGGCCAGTCGATTAGATCGATCCCAATACGCAACTTGTACTAAATTTATCGATACCGAAAAGATGAAAGGCAAACTCGACATCGGTGGAATTTGAACTCAGAACATAAAGACAGACGAAATACTTATTTCTTTATTGCCCACAAGGGGCTAAACATAGAGGGGACAAACAAGGACAGACAAAGGGATGAAGTCGATTAGGTCGATCCCAATACGCAACTTGTACTAAATTTATCGACACCGAATAGATGAAAGGCAAACTCGACATCGGTGGAATTTGAACTCAGAACATAAAGACAGACGAAATACTGCTAAGTATTTCACCCGGCGTGCTAACGTTTCTGCTATTAACCATTTGTCACCGCAAGTAATCAGAGTACATCTGCACCAAATTTTTACGGAACTGAAAATTATTTAAGAATGATCCCTGGCTTACCATCCATGTAGGAAGTGATAAGATCAGAATCTATGGACAAAATGGTGAAACAGTTTGGCATATTACCAGCCAATTGTCGCCACTGGCCCTGAAGGAATATAAGAAATGTCATGACAACATAGCGAGGATTGACCATTGGACACTTTGCACAAGTATGGACTTGACAGAGCAAAAAAGTGGTACGAGCATAAACCTGAAGCATCATCGAAAATGATAATGCAAACTCCCTACGGGATTTTATGATTCAGTGCGACGATGAGATAGATATTGAGAAAGCAAACTGTGCTGGATCATAGATATAGCATGTCCAGCTACAACAAAGTACGTGATAAGGAAGAAAGAAAAGTCGATAGATATGACAGGTTAGCTTGGGAGGTTAAGCAGTTGTGGTCACTGACAAAAGTGAAAGTAGTACCAATAATTGTCGGGGTCTTGGGAACAATGAGTAAAAATCTCGAGAAGTACATAAAACAAATAGGGACTGCTGTAAGAGCGGAGCCCTTGCAGAAAACAGCGTTACTTGGAACCGCTCGAATATTCTGGATGGTGCCCGAAAAATAAGGGGTCCTACCTTAGTTCACTGGTGGTGAACAACTGACACCGTAGTATATATCCAACGTTAGAAGCTGTCCAAAGGCAATAATAATAATAACAACAACAACAACAACAACAATAATAATAATAATAATAATAATAATAATAATAATAATAATAATAATAGTAATTATTATTATTATTATTATTATTATTATTATTATTATTATTATTATTATTATTATTATTATCATTATTATTATTATTATATCTATTAAATGACTTAATCAAGAAGGAAGGTCACAATCGATTGGAAGCATTGAACGAGGTACGTCTAACTTTGAAGCAAAACCTTCTACATGACCCATTGCAAAAGTATTTAATCCCTAATTTTGACGTAACCGAATATAAGCGTAAACAGCTTGTAGTAAATATGAACACTTCTTTTTATTAAATGTCAAACGAAATTGGAATATTCGGATTTTAATAACGTTGTTTTTTTTTAAATACTTTTTTCTTTATTTTCTTTTGTAGGGTATAACAATCAAATTTAAAATTTTAACTGAAATTATGTATTGTACCAGAAAGTGAATGATGTGAGTATTTGTTGTTATGCAAGTATAAGGAATATTCATATTAGGAAGGGAAATAGAACCACGAAAATCGTATTTACACAGATTCACATACTCACAAACAGACAGGCACACACTCGCACACACACACACACACGCACATACACGTATATACATATTTATATATAATCCATGCTTATAAGTATATATACATATATGTATATATATATATATG
>NC_043006.1:47033313-47035813 GCF_006345805.1 Octopus sinensis
CTTTGTACTAAAATTTGAAACCAACATTTCGATTCAGTTACTAGTAGTTACTATTGAGGTTACTTATATATTTACTGATATTTACTTCATATGAAACCCAATTGCTTTGATATACCAAGCGTAATTTAAACCCAGCTACTGTTCCTAATTGCTCTTTATTATACATTGGCAGCATACACGTATAGCTACACAATTTTTGCTATTAATACTGCTTGCAAATTTTGGCACAAGGCATGCAACTGGGAAGGACGGGATAAGTCTATAAGATCGATTCCAGTACTCAACTAATACTTATTTTATCAACCCCTAAAGGGTGTAAGGCAAAGTCGAACACGCTGGAATTTGAACTCAGAACATAAGGACGGACGAAATGTCGCAACGTAATTGGCCAGCGTGCTAACGATTCTACCAACTCAATGCCATTTTTGCAAATCATATTACTAACATTATACATATCGTTTCACTCAAATAACAAGTCCAGCTTTTAAATAAAAGCTTTTTCCCTGCATAACTACTTATATAAAGAACACACAACTCTAAAATGATTGCACCATGTGATACACTTCTATCAAAAACAACACTGTTACAATTAGAGTCCAATTTCCCAAGCCCAGAAACATATATTTCCTTTTAACAGTAAATCAATATTTTTCCTAAAATACCTTGTTACTACAATCCGTTAACTCAATAGTTATATTTTTATGTACGTTATTTATCATAATATCAACCCTGTTGCACAAAATTATGTTTTTCTTATCCTTTTAAGTTATTTCCTCTATATTACGCGATATATTAACGAAGTATACTTAGTGATATTATTTACTTAACTTGATGTTGAACCAATAATATCCATACAGCAATATCGAATTCACTAACTCACGAAATCTTATTCTAGTTAACTATTTCTTACCTATTTTATTTCACAAGATTTAATTATCTATCTTCAATTACTAACATTATGCATACGTTTGATATCGTTTCCCTTACTCATCTCTTTATAGTGTCTTTTAATTTGATTTACATTAAAACACATTATCTCCTTAAAACCTAAAACACTTTATGAAGCTTCAATTATTCAGAACGTGACAGTTAATGTGTTACTCATCCTACACATCTATTAATGAGGCCGAAATCAAATTCATCTTTTTAAAAAAAAAACAGGACAATTTTGTATGTATATCAGTTTTCTTAGATAATTAACTACCAGAAGCAGCCAAGAAACATGAGTGAATCTACTTTTCTTACATTCATTTCTACTACGAGACGTGTAATTCACTCCTAATTCAATCATTTAATAATTTAATCCTAATTGCCATATAAATATCAACGTGGGTCATATTCCAATATTTCATTTTAATTTATTTAAATTCATCGAGATGTCACTGTCGTATATATCTAAGTTGTGTATGGGTGTGTGAAGGAGTGTCTGTAATGTAAGTAGTTTGCCTACCATTCATGGTTCTGAGTTCAGTCCCATAACGTGGCACCTAGGAGGCGCAATTGCCAAGTGGTTAGGGCAGCGGACTCGCGCTCGTAGGATCGCAGTTTCGATACCTAGACCGGGCATTGTGAGTGTTTATTGAGCGAAAACACCTAAAGCTCCGCGAGACTCAGGCAGGGGGTGGTGGTGAGCCCTGCTGTACTCTTTCACCACAACTTTCTCTCACTCTTTCTTCCTGTTTCTGTTGTACCTGTATTTCAAAGGGCCAGCCTTGTCACACTCTGTGTCACGCTGAATTTCCCCGAGAACTACGTTAATGGTACACGTGTCTGTGGGGTGCTCATCCACTTGCACGTTAATAAATGAGCTGCGACGTCACTGGGGCCAAGCTGTATCGGCCCCTTTGCCTTTCCCTTGGATAACATCGGTGGTGTAGTGAGGGGAGGCTGGTATGCACGGGCGACTACTGCTCTTCCATAAAGAATCTTGCCCAGACTTGTGCCTCGGAGGGTAACTTTCTAGGTGCAATCCCATGGTCCTTTATAACCGAAGGGGGTCACAATACATGTGTATATATTTTCTGTTCGCATATTTGGATGATTGTGTGTCTGTGTGTGTGTGTGTGCGTGTGTGTGTGCGTGTGTGTGTGTGTGTGTGTGTGTGTATTCCTCATAATACCATGAATAGAAGTAATTTAAATATTTGTTTCTAATATGCCTAAACTGATTCAAAATACGGCAAGGAAATTTTGGTTTGAACCTATTCGATGTGCAGTACCTTAATTTAGCGGAGTTGCAAGAGGTTTTCATGTGATCCTGCTGTATCTGTTCCAGGACTTTGTCTTCTCATTTCAAATTCTGCCCTTCGATACAGGAATGCTATTGGTATTACTATAGTACTTCATCTAATTTAGGGAGATACAAAATGAAACGCAACAAACGTGCAGCGTAAGCAAATACCTGCCACCAAGAAGGGCTGCCATTGGTTGGTCGCATTTAAGAGTACCAAGAAACGAAATTCCTACACATTCTCCCACATTAATCAAAGAAGCTGAGGGTT
>NC_043006.1:47040813-47053313 GCF_006345805.1 Octopus sinensis
ATAAGTACTAGGCTTACAAAGAATAAATCCTGGGGTCGATTTGATCGACTAAAAGGCGGTGCTCCAGCATGGCCACAGTCACATGACTGAAACAAGTAAAAGAGTAAAGAGTACAGTATTCAAATCCAAGGGGAATTTTCCTTGATTCTGTCTGTCTCCACTGATAAAAGGGAAAGATTTTAAGCGAACATAAGCTTATTATATGATTTTCTTTCATATATTTAAGAAAAAACCCATCTATTTAGATATTCTTTTATTTTTATCGCTGAAAACGTCGTTTATATTATATCACATGTCTATCTTTGAGTTCGTTAATTTTCGTCATCTGTAACCACAAGTTCAATATCTTGTTTCTGACAGAGAAACACTACGATGTATTTCTTAAGTGTGATTAGACAGGATGAACTTCAGCTGAGTATATCTTCTTGAAGAAAACTAAACATTGATCGACAGAAAAGAAGTGCTACAAATGTCTTCTGTCATTAAATGGAACTGTTAAAGATTCTGACAACGTTTTAATGTAATGGATAATCAAAGTGACACTCTAATTTATTTAAATTCTCTTAGCCACACACGTCGTATTTAGAAAACATATTACGAATGTTCATGTCAACTATTTTACAATATCTTAGACTATTATGGCGACCATACGTTATCAAGTATATTTTATTTTTTTATTACATTGAAGCCATACGATCTTATGATTGTATTAACAACTCCATAACAAAAATAACGATTACTTCAACGAGTTCTACTGATTTATCACGTGCGTTGAGCGACCACTTTGTCGCAGTTTCTAACTTTTGCATATGAAACGAATGTGCGTACATAGTTACTAAATGCATGCTCACAACTTTTAGTAACCCCCCCCCCAAAAAAAAATTCAATTCTTAGGCCCAATGATTCTTCTCTTTTGTCTTTGATTTTTCTAGTTTCCGGCCGAGGGCTGCGACCATGTTGCAGCACTGCCGTTTGCCTTTCAATAAGCTTCCTCTGATGCGTGACATTTGCTTCGAGGTAGGTTCATCCGGAACTCTTGACTCTAGAGAGCCAATTTTGTTTTGAAGACGCTTATATCCATCCCATGTGTGGAGGCACATGGCCTAGTGGGTAAAGCAGCGTACTCACGGTCGAGAGATCGTGGGTTCGAATCTCAGACCGGGCGATGTGTGTGTTTATGAACAAAACACCCAAGCTCCGCGCGGCTCCGGCAGAAGGTAATGGCGAAATTCTGCTGACTCTTTCGCCACAACTTTCTCTCTCTCCTGCATCTTGCAGCTCACCTGCGACGGACCGGCGTCCCGTCCACGTAGGGAACCTATGCGCCAAAGAAACCGAGAAACCGACCCTATAAGCTAAGCGTGGCTCGAGAAGGAACAAACAACAACAATATCCATCCCATGTTGATTCTCAGGCTTTGTGGGTGGATATTGAAGAGCTGTAGTACCTTGAAGCCCAAGCTGTTCTGTATCATGACGACAATGTTGGGATTTTTGGTTGCTGTCTTTACTCTGTTAGCTGTTTCAATCATTTGACTGTGGCCATACGAGAGCACCGCCTTTAGTCGAGTAAATCGACCCCAGACTTATTCTCTGTAAGCCTAGCACTTATTCTATCGGTTCCTCTTGCCGAACCGCTAAGTTACGGGGACCGGGACGTAAACATACCAGCATCGGTTGTCAAGTGATGTGGAAGGGACACAGACGTACATACATACATACATTATATATATATATATATATATATATATATATATATATAATGCATATATATATATATATAATGCATATATATATATATACATACATATATATATATAGATATATATATATACATAGATATATATACATATATATATATACATATATATATATATATACATATATATATATATATATATATATATATATATATATATATATATATATATATATACGACGGGTTTCTTTCAGTTTCCGTCTACCAAATCCACTCACAAGGCTTTGGTCGGCCCAAGGCTATAGTAGAAGACTCTTGCCAGAGGTGCCACGCAGTGAGACTGAACCCGGAACAATGTGGTTGGTAAGCAAGCTACTTACCACACAGCTGTGAAAAGTATGTTTAAAGTAAAAGAATAACGTTATATATATAGCACATTCAATATCAAGGAAGTGACATTTAGAATAACACACAGCTTATGCTGAAATGTAAATGTAAAACTCTTAGCTGTTAATTTTGGTGAATAATGTTGCCTCTAGTGGACAACAGCAAGCAAAAAAATTCAAAGAGCATTGTACATAAAGATGATGATGCAGAAACTATCTTGCTTTTATATCTGTGAAGTAATACAGGAAAATCTTTAAATTTAAAAAAGCATCTTGTAGATATTTACGATTTATTAGTCTCATATGTTTTAATACGCAATATTCTATATCTGACGCTTTTGCTGCCGCAGCATTACTTGCTTTATCTATTAGAAAAATTATGGAAAAGATGACAGGTGAGAATATATATATATATATAATATTATATATATATATATATATATATATACCAATTAAGGACTGAACACGAAAGGTGGACAGTCACATGCTAGATATAGACGTCAAATCGCCATTCTCCACAAGGATTATGTTTCTCAAATAAAAATAAAATTCAGCACGACCTAAGCAATGGATGAGACAAAAGAAATATACTTTAATGGAATAATTACCTACGTACTGCGTTTTCAGCTATTAATATCACAAGGATATCTGTAGCTTCATCAGCGTAGTTTGTTATGAGCATAATATGCTGTACTAGGTGAAAAACGGTACCGGAGTCCCGCATGCAAAAAGTACAACCTATTACGTTCGATGTATCTTTCGAATGCCTCTACTTTTGGCGCGCTGATAATCGAAAACTAGCCTGCAGCCAATAATTAGCAGCAGTCAATTTATCGGTTTGAGAACATATATTTCATATTTAAAAATTAAGGGTAGAAATTGATATTAGTCAATTAAAACCAGTGGTCTAGCACATTAAAAAGAATCCGAAGATTAAAATATTCATATATACCAATTAAGGTATCTAGCATGTTGACTGTCCACCTTTTCGTGTTCAGTCCTTAATTGGTATATATAAATATTTTAATCTTCGGATTCTTTTTAATGTGCTAGACCACTGGTTTTAATTGACTAATATCAATTTCTACCCTTAATTTTTAAATATGAAATATATGTTCTCAACCGATAATTGACTGCTGCTAATTATTGGCTGCAGGCTAGTTTTTCGATTATCAGCGCGCCAAAAGTAGAGGCATTCGAAAGATACATCCGAACGTAATAGGTTGTACTTTTTGCATGCGGGACTCCGGTACCGTTTTTCACCTAGTACAGCATATTATGCTCATAACAAACTACGCTGATGAAGCTACAGATATCCTTGTGATATTAATAGCTGAAACTGCAGTACGTAGGTAATTATTCCATTTAAGTATATTTCTTTTGTCTCATCCATTGCTTTAGGTCGTGCTGAATTTTATTTTTATTTGAGAACATAATCCTTGTGGAGAATGGCGATTTGACGTCTATATCTAGCATGTTGACTGTCCACCTTTTCGTGTTCAGTCCTTAATTGGTATATATAAATATTTTAATCTTCGGATTCTTTTTAATGTGCTAGACCACTGGTTTTAATTGACTAATATCAATTTCTACCCTTAATTTTTAAATATATATATATATATATTGTATGTATGTATATTATATATATATATATATATATATATATATATATATATATATATATTCTTTTATATTTATATTCTTTTCCTTGTTTCAGTCATTTGATTGCAGTCATGCTGCAGCACCTTCTTTAGTCGAGCAAATCGACCCCAGAACTTATTCTTGTTAAGCATAGTACTTATTCGATCGGTGTCTTTTACCGAGATGGTAGAATACGAGGGCATAAAGACACCGACATCAGTTGTAGGATGCGTCACATTTGCCACAGATGATCTCATATACAACATAGGTACTATGGCACAATTCAGGGTCAATGATGAGGCAGTTCGATAATGTGCACTCTTCAGAGTAGTGAGGTATGTTGTTTTTGGACACAGCTTTTCTCAGGGAAGGTCCAGTGTGCAATATCTGTATGGCGAGTCCTTCCCTCCAGACTGCGTGTTGTATCGCTGCAGTAGTTCTGTCATCAAAGTGTGGTGTCTTTAGGAAGCACGTGCCGGACTTCAGATTATGATGGTTCTCTCAGGATTTAGTGACCTGGATGTTCTTTAGGTCTCTGAGGAAATACTTGGTGTTAACGGCTTTGTCGGTCACGTTGCTGCAATTGTTGTTAATACCTGCAATCTCGTTTCTCATGTGTGCGGCTTTAGTTCTGGTGGGTAAGGCTGATAGGTAATGGACGAAAAGTTTTCTATTAGCGGCTTTTTTGTAGAATTTGGTAAATATTGAGTCTTCCACTATGATCTTGAATAGAAAGTCGAGTAGAGACAGGATTCCAGATTCGTCTGGGTGTTCAATCTCAAATTTGTTGTTTATGTTGGAGTTATTGAAGGTCCGGTGTATGTTAAAGGTCTCATACCTGGAGGACGTCATGATAAGAATATCAGCAACGTACTTGGAGAAGAAGGTGCATGAACGGCAGGTATTGAATGCTGTGCGTTCTAGCTTATCCACCTACCTGATGGCCAGCAGGCCTGAAAGGCTGAATCCAATAGGTGGGCCGGAAATTTGTAAATCACACCGTTATATTGGAAATAGTTGTTACCGATTATAATGGTCAATAACTCTCGTATGTCGGGGGGTGTGAGGCCGAAGAGTTGAAGGTTGGTTGATAGGGAGGTGAGAGAAGATGAACGAAAAGGAGGAGGTTGCAGGGGAGGAAGGTGGAGCAATGAGATGTGTGTGTGTGGGGGGGGGGTGGAGATTAGGACGTGGTGTAGTCTATGAGGATATCAACGGCTCTGAGAGAAGGTACAGAGGTGTAGAGGGATACTACACCTAAATTAAACGGGTATTTGTTAGTTTTAAGTATGGAGAGCTCGTCATTTTTGAGTCTTGTGAAGATTTCATGGGAGCTACTGACGTGTTCGGGCAATGCGTGAAAGGGTTTGAGGAGTTTAGAGACGAGCCAGCAAATCTTATAGAAAGGACCGTAAATACCTGATACTATGGGCCTAATTTGAAGCTTAGGTCCGGGTTTGTGAGTCGTTTTTATTACATGGTAGAATGGAAGGATGTTGTTTTTATATGTTTTTTAGTCTAGTCTTCTTAGAGAGATTCCTTTGATGACAGATGTTGATGTTGGTCTCCAGTTGTTGAGGTATGATGTTGTGAACCTTTTTGTATAGTGTGGTGCCACTGAGGTACTCGATAGCTAGTTTGCTTTAGGTGGGTTTGTTTATAATGCAGAATTATTTCCCTCTGTCTGAAGGTATGTAGATGAGGTTTTTGTTTCTTAAGTTTTGCAAGGTCAGGAATTGGGATTTAGTAAGTTTGCATGATGGGGCAGGAAGTTTATCTAATATGTTAAGTATGAATTGTTTGAGTGCAGCTAATTTGCTGTTGAGTTCAGGGTTGAGAGGGAGAAGGTGGAGTGGGTTATTGAGGTTGTAGACGGAAATCTAAGTGTAGCAGGAGAGAAAGGAGAGGAAGAAGTAGAAGAAAAGAGATGGCGATGATGATAATGATAAAGACAGCGAATATGACGATGGGGAAGACGTAGGGGCGATGGAGAGGGAGGAGGAGATAGGAGGTAAAATGGGTAGATGACGCCGATGACGGTGATGAAGACAGTAAAGATGACGATGGAGAAGATGTAGATGATGGTGGGGGTAATATCGGTGATGATGTCGATAGTGAGGATATTGGCAGCGATGACTATGAGCATGAAGATGATGCGGCAGGAGAAGGGTTTACTACCACCACCACCCACACGGCCCCACCATCACCACCTAATATATCCATACCTACGACGGCTGCTGCTGCTGCTGCTGCTAACGATAACGTGGTTACAGACCTTACTGATTCTCTCACACAAGCAGAGAAGTAACCGCTAAGCTACGGACCCAAGTTTATTCTAACATAACAAACTGGAGGTAGAAACCAACTTCGATGTGATTTACCTTGCATTGTTTTGGTCTTAACCATGATCCTATACAATGCTTCATAGCCATTATTTCCCGCGACGTGTAATCACGGAGGTGTGAGTTCGGGTCTCATAGCCGGCCGCCAACACATTTTTTTCTGCAAAATAGGGATAGATTATCCTGTTCACGCTATATTATTAGCATTATCCTGCGTTTGAGATTTTGCAAACACTTCTTTAACTGTCTAAGAGATCTCATCTCTTCTAAAGCAAACTTCGTTTGTTTCTTTCGGTTCATCGTAATTTGAATTTATATATATTGCTTTTACTGTCTTGTTTTGTCCTTACTGTCCTGTTCTTGTTACCACTTTTACCCCGCCGCAAAAAGTCCCAAATTTTATTTAATTTGCTTTGCGGGAAGGACTGTTTCAACGAAGTGGCGTCTTGTCCTTACCTTACAAACGCGGAGTAGACGAAACGGGGACAACTGAAGAAGGGGAATATTCCTTGTGTTGTATGTCTTGTACTCTGTTTTTACGTTGTTTGAAAAAAAGTTCGTTTCTATGTTTTTGTTTTTATATTTTCGTTTCTCATTGTGTTCAACTTTTGTTCATGTCCTGTACCCATATATGCATGTATATATACATATAGATGTAGGTGTGTACATATATGTATGTAAATATGCATATATTTATATATTATTTATATTATATGATATATATATATATATGAATGAATCTTTTCATAATTAAATCTACATGCTTTCTTCTTCCAGTCAACGATAACCACCACTAACCGGAGAGATACTTATATATAACCATGGTACATACTTGGTACGTACTTGGTTTTCTGAGCATTCTTTACACACATAGGCTCACAAACTCTAGATACAAATATGTATATATATATATATATATATATACATATATATATATATATATATATATATATATATATGTGTGTGTGTGTGTGTATATATATATATAATATATATATATATATATGCTTGTTTCTGCATGAGCTTGTGAATATATATATATGTATACTATCATATATTGAATATACATATTGATGCAGGTAAGCGAAGAGAATTCTTTCATATCATTATTACTTCGGTAGACTTTTATGGTCGCTGATATAGCACGCATAAAATGCGATATATTATAATCTGCGCGTAATATAGAGAAGCGTAGCAAGCGTTTTATGACTTTCTTGATAGAAAATAATCTCATTAGTCTATTCTGACATGGTATTCATGCACGGATGAAATGACTGACGTCAAAGACTATCATAAATAACTAATATTTTAGTAGGCATTGTCTCTGAATAGAACGACAAAATCATTAATATGTGAATAGTAATGAAAAATGAGAGATCATAATATTTCTGTATTATACTAAAAGTAAAATAACATCTGGTTGTAGTAACAGTGTAATGTAGACCTTTATACAATTTTATATGTTACATGTATATAATCCCAGTATTACCAACCATATTTGGAGCAACAGTTTCTTATACGTGTACAAAGCTGATCTTATGTTAGTATCAATTATTGAGCTCAAAATGTTGTTGATGTTATATTTATTCTTATTCCCAACAGAGTGAAATTATACACGAATTGTTTTTAAAAATAGGGTTGTTCAGAAAGTTAGTGACGATTTATAGAAGCTTACATTTATTGTAGAACATGGTTGAGTCCATAAAATAGGATTTGACTACACTTCCATTTAGAGCACAGTTTAAGCTATCTTTCCATGGAAGAAGGTTTATGTTTGTATATCCTGTGTTAATTCTGTAACCCTTTAAAATGGAAGATAAGAAAGTTCATTTTCCGCACATGATGCTTTGGGAACAAGACCAAAATTGCTGCAGCTGGGCTGGGATCTGTTACCCCACCCTCCATATTTACCAGATATTGCTCCTTCAGATTTCCACTTATTCAGGTCTCTGAAGAATAGTCTTAATGGTAAAAATTTCAATTCCTTGGATGATGTAAAAAGATTCCTTGATAAATTCTTTGCCATGAAACCACCTGAATTCTGGGAAGAGGGTATTTTCAAGTTGAAGGAAAGAAGGAGACGCATTGTGCAACAAAATGGTTCATATTTGGTTGATTAAAAATGTAATGGCATGTATTAATTGACCTTTTTATTTCCTTTGAAAATCAGCTCGAACTTTCCGGACAAGCCAATATTATTCGGGTTCCGACTGAATACCAGTGTTAGTACTCTGGTAGTGCGTGTGTCACTTATTAATTTTAGTTTAAATAATTCACATGTCGATAATGTAAGTGTTACTAGCGTTTGAAGGAACCTACTCCGCATTGTCTTTTTCTGCTGATCACAAAAAAAAAATTAATAAAATGGATACTTGCTCGGGTGGTAAAATGGAATATTGATTCCATAGCTAGATTTTTAAATATATTTTATCGACTTTGTAGAGATAAAAGAGAAAGTGTATGCATGTGCGCACGAATTTTTTCTGCCATTCTTCACGTAAAGATTTTAGAAGGACTTACGCCCGCATGTACGAACACATACACGCGCGTGAGCGCTTACACATTCATATGAAGAGTCACCACTACACAAGCATAGATATTTTGATTTATAGACAAAGAAAATTACTCACTGCACTAGCAGATAATTTTCCAAGTTTTCACACTACCGATCACATCTCTTTACTCATGAATATTTTACATATATCTTTTATATATATTAATGTTATATTTCGATCAGTTTGCTTTCTAAGTCTTTTTAGCAACGTATTTTAGTGAAGACTGCATTCAAACGAAATATCTTATTTTCTACGATCAGACTTCCAACATTGATGCATTAATACGAGGAGAAACTGATACCTTTCCAAGTACTGCTGCCTTTCTTTGGACATTTATATTTTTATAGTAGCCATGATGAACAATTGCCATTTCTATGCTGTTTCAGATATGAGAACAAATTTCTTGATTACTCTATATTTTCATTCTGTTTCTCTATGTATTATGGAAATTTCTTTTTAAATGGTATAAGATGTCTTCTTTAAACCATACATATTCAGCCACTCTCAACACGGACTTTTCTCCTCTCATCAACGTGTACTAAAGTTCATTTTATCTAACCTTCAGGTGCTCCCGCTTTCTTCTTCCGTAAATACATGTCTGGTTATAGACTCATTTGAGAAATTTGCTATGAATAATGGAACATTTAAATACAGTTCTGATATCATGTATGGCACTTATAAACCGAGGGAGCACCATTTGGCTTGACGTTTACATTCTGTTTGACATCGACTTTATAACTTATATGGATGAGCTCAATTTATTATTCAAGAATACATTTTCTGAGGAGAAGCCAATAAAACACTAGAGATATTATTTTACTTATGTTAAAATTTCCTTCCTTAAAAATTCTGTAGAAGGCGAGATTCATATATAAAGTATTGTACACTAACAGTGTCCTCTCGATAGCCTGATATTCGCACTCATAAGAACATCGGACAATGGAAGTTTTTGTTGCACTCCCTTACAACGATAAATAAAATTTACACTGCTTTTACACAAGATGTGATTAGCGATGTATAGCAGCCAAAACGTCAAATACGCATAGATATATACACATATACACAGGCACACAAACAGGATGCGGTGAATAAATTGTCGTCCAAATCACGCAAAAATGAGATTAACATTGACACCTCATTTTAACAGATATATTTACCCAAATCACATAATACTAAAGAGTAAATTTATTCAATAAAATCGTCATTGGCTTCGTCCGCGGCGTCCAAACGACTTCGGAATCTCCTGCAACTCTTCTGGATAGTCTCCTTATTTAGCTTGGTAAATGCTGCTATAATCTTTGCCTTCAGTTGATATTTGGTTCTACGAGGAGTTTTGTTGGTCTCTCGTTCAAATTCACCCACACATAATAACCAGAGGAATTGCAATCTAGGGAGTTAAGTGGCCAGATGTTAGGGATGATTTGGTCAAAGAAATTGTCTGACAGCCATGACTGGGTTCTCGTGTTCGTGTGACATGGTGCAGAGTCCTTTTGCCAGACATAGAGTCTTCCAGCAGCCACCGTCTTGACTTAGGCCAGCACTACCTCCTCCAGGCATTTGATGTAGGTCTCCGCGTTGGATTTGAGGCCGTGTGGGAAGATGAACGTAAGAATTACGTCGCCATCACTAGTGATCACTCCAAATACCATGTTAACTGGATTTTTGATTTTTATCACTTTCGGTACAATTTTTTAGGGACACGGCAAGTTAATGGTTGTTCTGTGTATTCACCATCTGATCCTGGAAGAAAATTTTCTCGTCTGAGAAAAACCAAAGCATGTTCGGTTTGAGGGGATGCTTGGGTTTGTTCAAAAGCTTCGTAGCGCAGTCTTTCCTCTTGTCCTTGATGGCTTGGGATAAAAATTGGCCCTCTCTCATTTTCTCTGAGGAGTAGCGAATGTCTTCATGCACTACCTGCTTCATAGGAAACTCAGAAACTCCCATGTTCCTGGCGATGGACCTGTTTGACTTGGAGGGATTGTTGTCAATCATGGCCTAC
The DNA here is from genome assembly GCF_006345805.1 of Octopus sinensis. Classification (NCBI taxonomy): domain Eukaryota; kingdom Metazoa; phylum Mollusca; class Cephalopoda; order Octopoda; family Octopodidae; genus Octopus; species Octopus sinensis. The sequence goes on from NC_043006.1 coordinate 47,051,435, forward strand.
ATCATACCAACAAATTCAGGAGTTATTTTCTGTTTAGAACACTCATAGTGAATTTTTCAAACTACTGTACCTTCGTAATCACCATTAGGCTCATCCAACTCTTTCCGTATACCTTGCACTGTCCTAAGATTGACACCAAAATACTCTGAAATGTTCGTATTGGATGTTCCAGGGAGAATGGCAAGCAGTACAGTATGTTGTTACCAAGTCTCTGACTGAGTGAATTGCGTCATGGTGTTGTCTTTCTCACAGTGGGTGCCCAACAGACCCTATTATACAGTGTAGTCGACGAGATCAAAAACAAATAATGCACATGGGCGAAATTAAGAACATGAAATGGCGACAATTTACCTATCGCATACTCTCTCTCTCTCTCTCTCTCTCTCTCTCTCTCTCGATATATATATATATATTATATATATATATATATATATATATATAATATATATATATATATATACAGATATATACATATATCCTACCACACATATCTATAAATGTTCTAAAATCTACTCAGCTTTGGTTTTTTATCTCTTTACGAAAAAGATTTACATATATATATATATATATATTATATATATATATATATATATATATATATACATATATGTATATATGGAAAAAAATCAAGGTAGAAAATGTGCTAAAATAATTTTATAAAAAAACTTTTCAGAAAAATATGGAACGCTTCACGAATTCATGGCCCCTATGCTAGGATGACACGCAGATTCGTGAAGCATTCCATATTTTTCTGAAATGTTTTTTATGGAATTATTTTAGAATTTTCTACCTTTACTTTTTTCTCTATATATATCAACTCGTGTGTTCCTTTTCAACCTTCTATACGCACAGACACATACATACATACACACACACATATATATATATATAGATAGATAGATAGATAGATAGATAGATAGATAGATAGATAGATAGATAGATAGATAGATAGATAGATAGATAGATAGATAGATAGATATGCGAATGCATACATACACATTTAGATACATTTATATACACACATACAAATATACACACACATACATACACTCAGGCACACATCCACACACACGGAAACACATTCGTACGAAGAGTCACTATTGCACAAGCATATTTTGGTTTATGAATATAGAAATTTTCTCTTTCCACAAGTAGATTAGTTTATAGTTTTTTAAACTACACATCAAATATTTATACATGAAAATATTATATTATTTATAGCTATACTTGTTTCGATCGCCTTCAAATTAAAAAAAAATTTTAGCAATACATGATTCCGTGTCGGCTTTAATTTGTTGGAATATGATATATTCTTTTCTACACTCGGCACAGCGCCCGATATTCTGGAGAGGGTATCAGTCGATTAGATCAACCCCCTGTAAATAACTGATACTTAATTTATCAATCTCGAAAAGAAGAAAAGCAAAGTCGACCTCAACAGTATTCGAGCACAGAAGATAAAGACAGACGAATTACTGCTAAGCAATTTCACCTGGCGTGCTAACGTTTCTGGCAGCTGGCAACATTTGGGATATGATTTCTTTATTTCTTTATTGCCCACACGAGCCTAAACATAGAGGGGACAAACAAGGACAGACAAAGAGATTAACTCGATTACATCGACTCCACTGCATAACTGGTACTTAATTTATCGACCCCGAAATGATACAAGGCGAAATCGACGTCAGCGAAATTTGAACTCAGAATGTAACGGCAGACGAAGTACCTATTTCTATTTCTTTACTACCCAAAAGGGGCTTAACACAGAGAGGACAAACAAGGACAGACAAAGAGATTAACTCGATTACATCGACTCCACTGCATAACTGGTACTTAATTTATCGACCCCGAAATGATACAAGGCGAAATCGACGTCGGC
>NC_043006.1:47058313-47083313 GCF_006345805.1 Octopus sinensis
TGTGTGTGTGTGTGTATGTGTGTGTGTGTGTTTCAACTGGTTGAAATAAAATATCTCAACCCGTTTTCTTGTAGTTATACACACTCAATTATTGTTTTGGTTCTTAATAGCTGCCTTAGATAATATACTAATATACTAATAATATACTAATATACTAATTTTTAAAAGCTTCTGCAACTGTCACTGTTTATATGAATGTGGCCGACCAAAAATATTTTCAGTCAGTTATTGGTTTATACTCTCCAGTAGGTGGCGAGCTGGCAGAAATGTATGTATGTTTGTAATTATTTAGAACATATAGTAGAAAGGATTGTTATTATTGTCTTCTTCTTCTTCTTCTTCTTCTTCTTCTTCTTCTTCTTCTTCTTCTTCTTCTTCTTCTTCTTCTTCTTCTTCTTCTTCTTCTTCTTCTTCTTCTTCTTCTTCTTCTTCTTCGTCTTCTTCTTCTTCTTCTTCTTCTTCTTCTTCTTCTTCTTCTTCTTCTTCTTCTTCTTCCAATCAGGACTCACGCCATAATTCCAGCCTATTCTAAGCTACTAAGAAAGCGTGTGGGAACTTGAAGATCCACCCACCACACCCGATAGACTGGCGGTTGCACGGGTGCGAAAGCTACGTTGTTTTCCTCATTCCGTAAACGGTGGCTTTTTATGGGTGGGGAGCTGAACAATCCTGGGATACAGGGGATTCGCAATCATGACTAGGCTCTGAAAATTTACCACACCATAGTGGGTTATACTATGGTTCCTCTGCTTTATGACAGAAGTAGAAAGAAAGAGTGAGAGAAAATTGTGGTGAAAGAGTGCAGCGGGGTTCAACACCACCCTAATAATTACAGGTATGAACCTGAACTTGTAATCTGGATAGAATAACTACAGATTCCTCAGTAGTTCAGAATACATGATCTCTTTTTCATTGATTTTCAGCTTTATGTTAACATACGCTGGGCGGTTAAATTTCACAACTGTGCGCAGTTTCTCTTCTCTATCTTAAATCATTGTATCAGGTCTGTTGTGCTTACATTCTATTGAGGTCTTCACAGGTACATTCCACCAGTATTCCCTTTTTATTATGAGTGGCTATGGCTTCTACCATATTGCGGGTTCTTATTTCTTTGTCCTTAGGATTATCCTTCCAACGGATTTCATTACAGAGTAGAGTATCCTAGCTACAACGTAATGTTTCATCGATAGATAATACCGTGATGGCATTTTTAGACAACTGCTTATGATGTGGGTGATATCTTCAGTGTGCACTCCAAAAAATCTGCATAGGTCGTCACATCTTGCGGCTTTTCCTGCATTTGTATCACATTTGTGCATCAGGTACTTGGTTGATATTTCCTGTTCCTGGATTGCAAACGCATATCCTTCAATATGGGAGGTAGTAATTCGGCTGTTGGTCCATAATAAACTTCTTTCTACTAACATATCCATGCATAGTCTTCTGCTCATGTAGGCTCATACTTTCATCTGATGATACGTTGCGGTAGAGTCGTGCGACTTCTTTGGGCATGTATTCTCGGTTATCAGACAAAGAGTGTAGCTCAAGGAACTGCCTTCAAATTCTTAAGATGTTATCAGCCTCATGAATGCAAACTTGGTCAAGAGATGCACTTCGAATCTTGGTGGTTAAATGATGTTGCCGAAAGGATATGATGCGACATCCAAATGCATTTTCGATCGATGTTAAGCCTCTGCCACCTTCTTTTCGTTTTAAGTTGAGGCGGTCTACGTCTCAGTTTATGTGGAAATTATGTGTACTTGTTAGCATTTTTCGGGTTTTCACATCAATGGCTCGGATCTCATAAAGCATCCAGTCTAGCAGCCCAAATGTTGGTATCAGTACTGGCACTACAAATACATTGTGGGCCACTGTTTTATTAAATGCAGAAAGTTCTGAGGTACAAATTTTCTTTATTTAGCAGTAATATTAGTGACATGTGTTTTGTTACAAGTGCTATTGTAAGATTTATTTTCATCCACCCGTAGACACCTGTTACATTCCACATCAGCTACAGGGGAAACGGTCAAATCATTGATGGAGATGTTACTAGCCTGGTTTATGGTTTTCCTCCTTTTCACAACCATATAACAACATTTATTCTGACCAAACTCCAACCCTATATTCTTTGAGAATGTTGTAACTAGGTCAAGGCTCTTTTTCATCTCATGTATTTTTTTTTGCAAACAGTTTTAAGTCATTCACAATGAAACAGTATGTAATTTTGGTACTTCTGCTTCTTTGTAAACCAGTGAGATATCCTTCAGGCTTCCTTAACATGAACGACAAGGGGTTTACAAAACGTATAAACATCACAGAGACGCTGTCTCCTTCGAGTATGCCCTTGTGATATTGTGTTCTGTCGGTGATAATACAGTCACTCCTTGTGTTTGATTTCAAGACGGTGGCCTAAGATGAAGCCAGGTCAGCTACGGCTTTGACTATTCTCACTGCAGATTTAGCAAGTTGAAGGGCTTCTAAAATCCATGAGTGGGGAACAGAGTCAAAGGCTTTCATGTAGTCTAACCACATTGAAACTAGGTTCCTCCTATGCTCTAGCACCCTTCACATCACAATTTTGTTGATTAACAATTGCCCGGCACATTCCCAGACTCCTTCTTCGCAGTCGCTTGTTTTGTTGTGATAATGTTATTTGTTTCACAATGGTTCTGTAGGAAGAAGTTTAAATATATTGTACATATCTTATACATTAAGTACTGGCAGTTTTTTGCCATGTGGGTAGTTCAGCATTTGGGCATCAATTTTGTCTCTGCCAGAGTTAATCAGTGTGGCATGCAAATGTTCCCAGTGAAAGCTTGATGGTACAGATTGATAAGATATGGACGGTACAATGTTAGCTTCTTGTACCAAAATCCAACAATCAAGTCTCTTTCATGTACTTTTCCATCCTGGAGTTTCTGGATCACAGAGTTTCACCATCAATGTTTTATGTCTTGGACGTCACGCAGGTGCAATAACTTTTTCGGATTTCTTCCGGTCATAGAGCACCTTGGTTTAAATTCCTTCTCGTCACTCCAGATTTTCCTCCAGATTGAGTCTACGTGTTCTCATGGAGGAGCTTCCATGATGTTTAATGCTTCTCCTCTTATGTCTCAGCATACTGCTGCCTGGTTGCGATTAAAGTTTTTGTTTATTGTTCTTCACTGACAGCTTTTAGCTCCTGCTTGAAAGTAATCAGTTTGCAAGTGAGTGTCCTCTTTCTGCTGTCTCTAAACATCATTTCTCTGTCCTTCTTTATTTTCTGTTGGTGGGACGTATAGTGATTTGCATGTTTGCGTCCAATACGCATTATTACATGACTGATGGCCTTCAGTAACCATGTGTGTATGTATGTATGTGTGTATGTATGTATGTATGTATTTATGTATGTGTGTGTGTATGTAGGTATGTATGTGTGTGTGTATGTATGTATGTATGTATTTATGCATGTATGCTGTATCAGTCTATGTTTCCATCTCTCTATCTATCTATCTATCTATCTATCTATCTATCTATCTATCTATCTATCTATCTATCTATCTATCTATCTATGTATCTATCTATCTATCTATCTATGTATCTATCTATCTATCTATCTGTTAGATTTTGAATCACTGCTACAAAGCCACTGGAGAAAGATTGGTTCCGTCTATTGAAAATAATCTGCTTTTTATCTGCTTATTTTTTTGAAGTTTTATTTACTTTGCAAAAACATAATGGGAGGTTTGTAAAACGTTATTCTGCGAAAATAGAGGGCCTGAGTTTCTGAAGATTGATAGACACTATTAATGTTATGAGCAGCAGCATCGATTTGCGAAATTTCTCCGACTCATCTGACATATCAGAACTCTGTAAGTACATGATAGAATTATTATTAAATCATCGAACAGCCAGAATTATGAGAGCAACGGATGTAATCCGTCGGTGCATTTTTACTCACAGTAGCGTGCTTTGAAACAACACGGAGATCAACATTACATTCGCATTTTACATTTTCGAGATTGATAAATAAATTATCAGTAAAGAGCAACAGGAAGACGCTTTGCGCCTTCTTATCCGACGTTCTAACAATGTTACCAATGTGACTCTTTCCTACAGATTTTTGAGTTCTGAGTCCAAACCCTAATTTAGCTAACTCCGATGTCAGGTAGATTTTTTTCGCTTGATTTAATACCTCTATATTGTATATTTAATACCTCTACCTTATATTTGGGTTTGGTTTTAGAATTTATCTAATTTTTTAAAAAATCACAGTAAAATATAATTTTGTTAATGCGGTTTCCATATCTATTTTTATATGTATACGTACCGAAGGGGAATGAAATTGTCCATATATGTGTGCGTGTGTGTCTTTTTTTAAATTTTTTTCAGTCATTTGACTGCGGCCTTGCTGGAGCACCTCCTTTAGTCGAGCAAATCGACCTTTGGACTTATTCTTTGTAAGCCTAGTACTTATTTTATCGGTCTCTCTTGCCGAACCGCTAGTTGACGGGGACACATATCCGTTAAGAACCACAGCGAGATCAGAGCGCCATTTCCTCCAAATTGATATGAATTCCAAACAATTGCAGAAAACCACCAAGAAAGTATGCATGCCATGTGGAAGTAGCTGAATGTGACTGTGGTTGAAAACTGACCGCATGTGAAACCTTTTCAGGGGCGAAAACTAATTTCGTCCCTGCTACTCCACTGAGGCCTGGCGAAACATTTCTGAAACTGAGATGTTGCTGATAGGGGAAGTTTCCCGATATTTCGATGGCTTCAGAGGAAGGGTTCCCTGAGTAGCTCCTGTAGTTTCCGCGCACTAAAGAATCTTCAGTGTTTATTTCACCAGTAAAATTAATTCGTCTATTATTATAATAGATTCAAGCAAGATTCGAAACAAAGTCTTCAAATATATTTGTAACGAAAATTAGTCTCCGTTTTAAAGTCACTGGTCAATTTGCATTTAAAATATCAGTATATACTATACCTGGTAAGAGATAGAGAAATTAATTAATTAAGGTGACTTTCTGAATATCGGATATCAGCATCCTTCTGAAGTTTATAGTAAATATGAGATTTCCTTGGAGAGTAACTGTCTGGCTGATATTAATATATTGCCGATGTCTTCAATGTTTCCTCTCTTAGAATTTCATTAATTTGTAATTAAAATATTATTTTATGTACTATTTAAGTAATTATCTTACACTGATTAAATTTCAGGTTTAATTTCAGTCTAATTAAATTTAGGGTGGTTGAGTCTGATGTATTACCATTTGAGATAAGCACACAAAAAAATAAACATATAGAAATAAGATCGCACTTATAAATGTATGTATACTTACACACATACATACATACACGCACATATACATGTATTTGTGTATGTGTGTGAGTATGTATGTATCTATATATATATATATATATTTACATATATGTACTAAATTTATTCATATGAAATCAAGTACACTTACTAGACACATATACATAATCACATTCGTATCTCCTATACGCATTCCGCAAAAGTATATCACATGCACAAACAGACACGCACATATATAGATACACACACACACACACACACACACACACACACACATATATATATATAATGGAAGATAGTTTTGTATGCATGTATAAGTGTATGGGTGACTATGCTTATACACATACACGCACACAAACATACGCACGCATTCTTCTAATTTTGTATATGTGTTGCAGAAAGAGAGAGAGAGAGAGAGAGAGAGAGAGAGAGAGAGAGAGAGAGAGAGAGAGAGAGAATTGTGTTCATTTGAATACGTATCTATGTCGGGCATTTCAATACAGCGATATGACGGTTATGCTTATAACTTTCTCAAAAGTATTGACCATGAAAGTGAAGGAACAAGAATCCTTAACGTGTTGCAGACACAGTTGGTGAGTGACATACGTTTTAATAGCTAATAAATTTATTTTGACATTTTGGTTTAGTTTCCCTTACGCATTCAATCATGTAAAAATGCTTTGAACAACTTTAGTAATAGCCGTTAGATAGCGGTGGTGGTAGTAGTTGTAGTAGTAGTAGTAGTAGTTGTTGTTGTAGTGGTTTAGGTGTAGTAGTAGTAGTAGTAGTAGTAGTCGCAGCAGCAGCAGTTCTTGTAGTAGTAGCAGCAACTGTAGTAGTAGTAGTAGTAGTAGTAGTAGTAGTAGTAGTAGCGATGGCTTCTAATTGTCTTTGTTTGGAGTTTCAGACCTAGGATTGGCCTCACCGAGCAACCATATGCAGGTTCAAAGTTATCCCATTCTAGATATATGTACCTATCTCTGCCCAGGTTATTTGGCTGTTATATCCTGTGGATATTTATCTTGCTTGTTACTTTATTATAATGATTGGTAATTTGGGCTAGGTTTGTTCTTATTCCTTGTAGAACTTATGAATAGCGAATTACCACCTGTAACCTGATATATTCACAAGTTTTCAGTAGTCTTTCAAGCCCTTAAAACCCTTCTATCCAGTCCCTAAGAAGCAGACTTTTTTTAGAAGCTCCACGGGGCATTCTATTTGAATCTACTTTAATCATAATATTCTTATTATCTCTGAGGCGTCGAGTTGGCAGAATCGCTAGCATACCGGGCAAAATGCTTAGCGGCATTTCGTCCGCCTGTACATTCTGAGTTCAAATTCTACCGACAGCCACTTTACCTTTCATCCTTTTGGTACCAAATAATTAAGTACTTGTGAAACACTGGGGTGGAGGTAATCGACTAGTCTTCTCCCCCAAAATTTCAGGACTTTGGTCTTTAATAGACAGGATTATTATTATCAGGTCATTTAGAATGAAATGTCCGATTTTCTTATGCACAAAGTTTAATGGTCGTCAACTCTAATGTTTTATCCTGAGAATTTTTTTATACAACATTGAAGAATTACATCATCACTTTTCGAAACGCAATTCATCGTATCTGAATACATTGTGATTTTTCTGATGTGAATCAATTTTTGTTAACATTATTAGTTTGGCATCATCATCAGCAGATAAGAAAGTTATCTGTGAAACTTTGTTCCGATTTGAAACAGAATTGCATAGAATCACACTGCTCTTTCAAATTTTATTCCCTACCTCTTTCCTCAAACAATGACACCGCTTCTGCAGTAAAGTATTTTCTTTCTCGCATGTATAAATTGTTAATTAACCGACTGTGATAGCTATTTAATTAAAGGATAAGTAGACCTATGCACAACACTGCACTTGCGAAATGACTGCACCGGTCGGTTTAAATTTAGAAGTCACACAACCACCACACGTCACCCTAATACCACACGCACTCAACTCACATATACCACGCACGTATGCACATGCCCACAAACATACACACATACACACATTTTTGTAATCAATCTAAACTAAAATATAAAAGCCTTTATAAATTATGAGTCAATTCGTACATACTCGTCGTTTAAATGTATCATGCTTGAACACACGTTTACACACGTACATACGTATATATTACGCATAAATATGTATGCGTATTTGTCTGTTTGCGTGGCTGTGATTGTGAATAAATGTTTGAATATTGTATGTATGTATGTATGTGTGTGAGTGTGATGACATTTGCCATTTCTGCTTCAATGATTTGAGTAGCAATAAACTAGTTGATACATTTCAATAAATTATTTCTATCCATTACATTATATACCATTGCACCGATTTGAAACTAGTCAATGCCATTTGGATATCTCACTCTTGGGGCTTTACTCACAATGTAAAACGACTCTCTGCACCGAAAGCAATGATATCTACACAAGATTAAGTTATATGATCTTCCCTTATAAACCTTTCATTACAGTCTCTACGGAATGAATATAACTTCCATTTTTCTCCACACAATTTCTCTACTAAAAACTTCCCTTTATATTTCTCTGCGCGTAACAGAACACAAAAAAACAATGATGCAATAAGGGTTTTTCAAAAATAATCATTTCACATAATATAAATGTCTCAGTTCTAAATTCTCGTAACATTAATAGATTTTCATCCTGAGTTGCTATCAACCCGCTCAATATAACTCAATATAACTTTTGAGACTTCGCCTGACTTATTCTGTAAATTGGAATGCAGGAGTGGCTGTGTGGTAAGAAGTATGCTTCTCAACCACATGGTTCCGGGTTCAGTCCCATTGAAGGGCAACGTGGGCAAGTGCATTCTACTGTAGCCTCACGTCGACCAAAGCCTTTTGAGTAGAATTGGTTGACGGGAACTGCAAAAGTCCATCGTATATATATATAAATATATGAAGGGAATGTTCTTTATGTATGTTGCATGTCTCGTTTCTGTATTTCTTTGTTTCGTTGTTAAAAAAAAAACGCTTTCTATGTTTTTGCTTTCTATGTTCTCGTTTCGAATATTGTTGACGATTTTTTGATGTCCTGTACTAATATATGCATGTATATATACATACATATACATACATACATACATATATATATATATATATATATATATATATATATATATATATATATATTATATATATATATATATATATATATATATATATCTACATACATATATACATACATACATACATATATATATATGTATGTATATGCATATAATGTATGTATATATGCGCACACACACACACACACACACACACACATATATATATATAGTATTATTGGTAAAGAGGACAACAAACGTTAAGGCAAGACAAATATCTCAAGTAGCATACAAGATTATTATTGGTAAAAATAAGCATATTGTATACGACTGGAGATGTCTGCCTTCTTAGCTTTTCTTGTCCTCATTAACACATATATATCCGCTGCATCGAAAATCTGCTATTGCTTCATAACTACCGTCCCGGCTATAAACTTGGAGCCCTAGTAATACGTTGCAGCACTTACCTAGCGATTCAAATCGTTATGATCAGCTGATACTTGTATATATATATATATATATATATATATATATGTATATATATATATATATATATATATAATATATATATATATATATGTATATACATGTATAGTATGTATGTATTTGTCACCTCCATCATCGCTTGACAACCAATGTTGGCGTGTTTCCGTCCCCGTAAGTTAGAGGTTCGGCAAAAGAAAGCCGGTAGAATAAGTACTAGGCTTACAAAGGTAAGTGCTGGGGGTCGATTTGTTCGATTAAATGCGTTGCCCCAGCATGGCCGCAGTGAAATGACTGAAAGAAGTAAAGGAAATAAAGTATAAAATACTTTAAGACGAACTTGACTGAAATCTCTACATGTTGCTTAATCAAATGGAAAGCGATTAAAACGGGAATTACGACAAGTAATTTTATACTTTTCAGTTCTAAATATATTGCGACCAGATGCAGTGAATGGAATGTTTTTGATCACATGGGACTCGATCGCAGACCTGTTTCATGGCAATTGGTCCTGGGATACACATACTATTCAAAAAGCCCAATATGAAAAGCACATTTAAAATGAAATGACATTTGTATACTACAAATTTGAAAGAAAATACTTTTCATTTCCCCTTTCTGAACAGATTATCATCAGTATATCCTTATAGGATACGTAAATGTTTATTATTTCTGTTAGTATTTCAGGGTGAAAATGTTAAGTGATGGCCTGAAGAGTATCTGCTTATGACATTTGAATGGTTCAACATTAAGAATGAATGGACCGCAGAATATTTTGAAATGATAAAAATTGTTTAAGTTAATCGTTTAGAGTGACGAAAACTAGGTTATAAAGAGATAGTATTAGATAAGGATGCTTTCATATTCAGAAATTTTACACTCCGAAATAAAGTAAAGCTTCATTCTAAAACCACTCAGATATCGAGGCAAGCGCTTTGATTTTAATTACCATCGACGTTTCCTCGACTGGCCTTTAATGAACAGGATTTGCTGACGCTAGGGAAACATTTTCGATTTAGGGTAGTCACAGCGAATGCACTAAACATTCAGGAAATATCATACATACATACATACATACTTATATATATATATATACATATATAGGTGTGTGTATGCCTGCGTGTGTATATATAGATAGATATAGATATACGTATGTGTGTGCGCACGTGTGTGTGTATTCTGAGGATTCTAAACGTATTCTAATGTAATCATTATTTTCCTTTGTACATCCTGATCATTTTCCATACAAGGCTTTTAAAATGCAAAATTATATATTTATATGTTTTGTAATTTTGCTTGTGAAATGAAACAACTGCAGGTGAATATGTTGATTAATTAATACATTAATTTGTATCTATTATATCTCTCTTTTTTCTAACTCGATAACAATGTTTGATATTTTACGATATTTTATGTAATATATCCATTGAAGAAATATCTCTGCAAAATATAATATATTAAACCAGTGTATTTTGGATTAATATTACCTATAAGAGGAGACGGGAAGTTAATTTTTTTATTATTAACAGCAAATTCGTCTTCTTCCCTTACAGCTGTTTCAATTAATAATCAGTAAATATTAAGTAAATATTAAATGTATATTTATATGACATGAGCAGAATATCTTCGGAAGAAAAAAAAACATACCATTGGAAATATGTATTCGTATGTGTTTATGGATTCATTATTAGCAGACTGAAAGATACGGTTTATGATTTGTATTGTTATATGGTGGGGCGAGGGTTTACAGGTTGACTGGAAATAAGAGAGTTGGTAAATAGAATTAGAAAAATAGATGAATAAATTAAACAGAGACAAGAGAGCAAATTTAAATATAAATATGGTAAGTTTATAGTTAATAAAATAATGGAATATTAGTTTAAAAGGTATATATATATAAATCACGCACACACACGCACAAAGTGGGATAGAATTTAAAGTAACTGTTAATATAATTTACTTTACGGTATGTTTGAATTAAGATTGCTTCTACGTTCCCCATTCTTATAAACACCAAGTAGATATTTAACTCGCTTCCTGATCAGGAGAGCATCAAACCTCATGTGTGTGTAAGCTCACGTTTTCGCGGATACTTGTATGAGTGAATTTCCACGCGTCATGCAGCTTGCATAATGGCGTTTCCACATCCATATTTGTTAACGGTTATTACCTCCACCTTAGTAGGTATTGTTTCAGTCGTGTTTGTTCGTTTGTTTGTCTGTGGGGAAGATATCTCAAGAATGGCTGAATAGATTCGGATAAACCTCAAGTTTTGTCCTTGTGACTGGCACAAACTAATTAGATTTTGGGATTCTGGATTATTTTTCTGATTTCTTACTTAATTTTTAAGAGCGTTCAAGGTTCTTTTTTTAGTATTTTCGTTTGTGAGAGCAGTCGAGTTCATTTCAGATATTCTCATTTTAAAAATCATCTCTAGTTAATTGTTGAGAGGACGTTGGTGTTGACTTGGCAGAGGTTTGCGCTCTCTGAGTGATCTTGTTCTTAATACTTTTCTTGTTGTATTGTGGGTTCGTTTCTCTTTTCCATGTGTGATTTTAGTTTTGATTTTCTATATAAATGAAGTTATTTCCTCCATCTTACTGTTTTTCTTTCTACAAAATGAGAAGATACATTGCGGAACTGTTATTTCAACGAGTTGTGTCTATTTGTCATCCAACAAGATACATCTTCATCACCTGATGCTGCTGAACCATTTACTGAGTGTCCCACCCGTCATAGATCGATGCTAGATATTTCGAAACAATTGTGGTTATTGATGATAAATTCTCGTATATTCCATCTTCCGTCATTCCCTTGCCATATATATGTATATATTTATTTATACTCGACTACTATGAAACCCAATACACATATCTTGGGCAAATAATCTGCTTAAAGGATAAAAATGAGACGAAAGAAACTGGGATTTATTTTATCGACCCCGGTTTGATGAAAGGCAAAACCGACCGGAAAAGAATTTGAACTCAGACCGTAAAAAACGCCAGGCAAAATGCTGTTAAGCGTATTGGATGGAACATTGATTTGTTAGTAGGGAAACAAGAGAAAGTGTCTCCGATATCCATTATGATAGGGAAATTGCCTCATGTCCAAAAGTCTTGCAGCAGCTTTTCCTGAAGAGCATTGTAATATTAGTAAGATGCAATGCTTAATGTCAGATTTTACTACACAGATTAAGTAATGTTGCTTCACTCTAGTTCTCTAATATAAGTCCCATAGCAATAATTTAATACGTTATTATTAGAAATATATTTATAATTGCTATCTTAAACAAAAAACGACTCATAAAATGTTCTAAATGCTATTTACAAATGAAAAAAATGCTGTGTAAATATGCGTAAATAATTCACTATATGTATATGTAATGGTGGGGGAGGAATTTCTTCTGCAGTATGTTAAATTATACGAATGGCTGATTGTGTTTGTGCTTACACAGAAGAAATAATCTACTTACAGCAAGCTATAATTCCCTTCTATTTTGCCTGCCACCTACATATTAAACATTTTTTTTCCTATTCGCTTCTATTGAATTTTCCATTTATTTCAAGGAGCCATAATTACCAAGGATTTTAGTAATTGTTATTCCTATTTAAACATCAACAAATGTTCACTAGATTGAAGAAAAATATCCAAATAAATAGAATCGTATAATAGGCTTTTTTCTCCTTCTTCACTAAAGACCTCAAAGAAAATACCTCATTGAAAGAGCAGCAAAATTATTTTCGAACAAGTTACATGCAACAATTTAGAAGTTAAATCCATTTACAAGATAAATCTACATGCATGCTGAAATATTGTACATATAAATGCGAAAATACAAACATACAATCACGTACACAAATACATAAATGCATGCGCGCTCGAGAGATTGTATGTTCCTTCTCTTATTTCCTTCGTCTCTGTGGATCTATCGATCAACATATTTTTCGCTGAAACTATACGGTTCATTCATTTTAAAATTCTATAGCGCTATTTTTTTTCACAAATTCATAAGTATCGATTCATATATACACATACTTCTCTTCTTTCGTATGTACATACATGCTTACATGCACACATATACATATCTACGTACACACACACGCACGCACATACATGCACACACACACAGGAACATATATAAATATGCAATATATATACAGATGCAATATATATACAGATATGCAATATATATACATATGCAATATATATACAGATATATAAATATATGTATATACATATGTATATATGTTATATAGATATATATAAATATATATAGAGAGAGAGAGACATACATATCTATCTATCTATCTATCTATCTATCTATCTATCTATCTATCTATCTATCTATCTATCTATCTATATCTATCTGTCTGTCTGTCTGTCTGTCTGTCTGTCTGTCTATCTATCTAACTATTTATCTCTCTCTCTCTCTCTCTCTCTCTCTCTCTATATATATATATATATATATATATAATAAATATTAGGGAATAAATCCAAATTTACAGGGAAAAAATCAGATTTAGGATTAAATCCAATTTTATAGTAAAATATTATAAAATATTATTAGAGACAAAACCACTATTTTGCAAAACAAACAAGGAAAGACTTAATCAATACATAAAATTTTAATAAATAGTCAAAAAAACCGCCACTACAATTGTTACTTGTCTTGATCGACAATCTTCAGGTGGACTTCCAATAAGTCAGTTTCAAATTATAATTTGAAACTGACTTATTGGAAGTCCACCTGAAGATTGTCGATCAAGACAAGTAACAATTGTAGTGGCGGTTTTTTTGACTATTTATTAAAATTTTATGTATTGATTAAGTCTTTCCTTGTTTGTTTTGCAAAATAGTGGTTTTGTCTCTAATAATATTTTATATATATATATATTTAAAATTTGGTATGCGATAAAATTTTCAGATGTTTGTCTTAAACATTCAGACAAGCAAATTCACAAATTAGATGGATGACATGAGATATTATTCCATTGAACTAACCACATATTTATATTAAGATATAGATGATAAAAATATAGAAGTATAAGAATATAAACATAAAAATTAAATGGAGTACCATGACAGTAAAAAATATATTTAGAATAGATTAAAGGAGGCGATTGAAGGGATCACTCCAAACCTACGCCCGTTTCACAAAAGTGTTAAGGGGCTGTAGGAAATAATCCAAATTCAACACACTGCAATCATATTTCCAAAGAATTAAACTTGAAAACCCGTAGAAATCTTCCCACTAATCCGGACTTATTGAACTTCGAATAGGATATTATCCACATCGTTCAGAAATTAAATTTCAAAGGATCACCAATCCAGTAAACAAAAAAAATCTCCCAAATTATCAAGGAAATAAAGAACTCTCCGAATTTGCATGTGTTAAATGATAAAACTGGAAATATCTACTGAATTCCAGTCGATGAACATAATAATCTATTACTGAAAGAATTGAAGTCTAAGTACAAAGTGACCACTAATAACGCTGTTAAGGATATTTATGCTAATCATTATAGGCTCTTTAGGGAATTAAACTTACTTGATAAAACTGAATCATGTACCGCTGAAACGCCTCATTTTACTTTAAAGGATCATAAACCGGGATTTTGAAAGCAAACCTAGTATTAGATTAATTTGTCCCACGAAATCCGACTTGGGTAGAATTGGTATAGCTATAATTGATAAAATTCTCCCGCATGTTAGACATAGTAATAATAATTTATCTTTATGGCAATGTACTGGAGACACATGGTTTGTTTCCCTAAATAATAAAAATAAACAAACATTTTTCAGCTCGATAACGATAATAATTACAAATCAATAACTCCAGAGCTTTGGGATAAGGCAATAACCTTCGCTGAAAAATTTAAAGAAATATCCCCTTTGAAAAAGGATGTAATTTTAAATGCCAGGAAAACCCTAATCGCATTTAATAAGAAGTGGACTCGAAGTGATAGCCAGGATAACTTTGATATAACTATGGGAGTCAGCGGATTCGGCCCAGATTACTGATTTGGTGGGCCACTTTTTATTTTTGATATAAAAAGTAGTTTTCCCACTATTAAAAGAGGCCTTTATAGAGAAGATGGCTTATTCGTGATCCCTATTTCATCCCTACGAAAGAGAGATGAAACTAGAAAAGTTTTATTAAAATTTCGAAAGAAGTATAATTTAAATATAACCCTTGATAATACTACCAACATAGTTAATTTCTTGGATATTACCCTCAATTTAAAGAATGGCTAGTATTACCCATACCATAAGCCGAATAAGGTAATACAATATATAAATTGTAAATCAAATCATCTCCGTAGTGTCATAAACGGTATTACAACTTGTATATCCACTAGAATATCAAATTTGTCTAGTAATGAAGATATATTTAATAATCATGCCACCCTGTATAATCAAACACTCAGAAAAAGTGAATTTAACCAGGAAATTTATTATATATCTAATACAATTTTTAAAAACCAAATTAAATAGCTATAAATCAGTGAAAAGCAACCAGATAAATTGCCCAAATATGCAATTTGTGCATAAACAATGTGGTTTTAGAAATGAGAATTATAGGCATAAAAATGATATTAAGAAATCTAGAAAATGGGATATAATTTGGTTCACTTTAGGAACCTCTCTAAATCTGTTCAGAGGTAGTAAAGATATACCAATTAGAAATATATGTTGAGATAAGGGCTGCAAACCATAAAATTACATTTTATTAATTACCTCTCCATTTTCTCTTTATTCTTTAAATATACAAATATATGAACTATGGTTTATATGTTTACCCTATAGTTGAACATTATATGGATTGGTAACTAACCAGTAACTAACCCCTTAATGAGGTTTATAACCATTATTTGTATATACATAGATATATATATATATATGCATGTATATGCCTCTGTATATATATACGTATATATACACACATATATATATATATATATGTATATGCGTCTGTATATATATATATATTATATATATATATATATATATATATATATATATATATATATATATATATACAGAGATAGGGAGTGAGTGACATAAAGCATACATATGTATGTAATTATGTCGATATATATATGTGTGTGTGTGTGTGTGTGTGTGTGTATGTATGTATATATGTATGAATGTATAAATCTGCATGTATAAAATGCTCTCTTCCCAGTAGTTTTAGATTTCAAATTTCAAGTGTAATTATTTTCAGTAACCTCTCTTTTACTGTAACACTTGTCCTTCCTCAAGAATATTTTTACCTTTTAAGAACATATTTCATGCCACTCTTTATCAGAAGAACTCCAATCGCCTTCCATATACCGATTTTTCCCGCAGAAAGTCTTTCCAGTTTTTACCATGCCATACATATCTTTACGTAGTGTTTGTCTTGGGGTATAGCTACCGCTGTCTCTCTTTCATTTTTAAGATGGAGATTTGTGTATTATTTTTCTTTAAATACAATGCATGTATCTTCTTAGGTACATCATTGTGTGCGAGCATATCACGGATACGCCATACCGCTATGTATATAAATTTAAAACACAAAGAGAAGCTCGCCCTTAGTGCGAGCTTCTCTTTGTGTCTCAGCATTTACTTACTGTTTGTCTGCGTGTTTATGCATATGCTTAAGAGATCGAATGTGTGTATATGAAGCATGAAGCATTATTTGTTCTACTGATTTGCTCCCATAATTTCTTTTGATGCCGCCACAACAAACGGAAATAAAAGTCTACGAACAATGCAGTCACCTACAGAACTTCTGCTCTCTTCTGCAGGCATTCATAAACTTATGTGTGTTACTGTGTATCTGTTGACGTCTGAGTTTCTGTCTGCAACAGTGTTTTATGATTGCTTTGGCATGTCTTTGTATGTTTTGTGTGAGTGCGCGTCTGTATAAGTTGTATTGTTGTGGTGTATTTTCTGTTTGTTTTTGTTTAACTGTGTGCATGTTCGAGCGTGAGAATGGTATAAAAATCTTTTGATCTGATCCACCAGTAGCATCAAGGGAAACATTTATGTATTGTTGACTGAAACTCAATTTTAAAATATTGTTTGTTAAGCTGGCACGCTCTTATAATTACTCGTAAAACATACCCAGCGCTCAAATAAAGCATATCTTGAATAATGAAGCCGTCGACACAAAAAATAAATCTGTGTAGGTCGGTGTTGACACATATGAATTCGTGCATGTTTGTTAGTCTGTCTGGAGATCTGTGTATTTCTGTGTTTGTCTTTATGTGCGTCTATATGAACGTATATTCGTGTTCCTCTATGTTTGGGTATACTGTGTATTTTTCTGTGTAGCTGTATGTGTAGGAAGGATTAGAGTGTACGAGTATGCGAATCCGTTCGGAAAAAAATTCATGTGTGAGTAGCAGCAAGTGATTTGATTGGTTGAAATCATTGAAGTAAATCCTGTCTATAAAATGCGTCAACAGTTTTGTTCTCGCATATGCATGACAGAAAATGAAGAACAAACCCATAATTCCACAAATATTACTTTGAGACATTAATCATTACACTTAAAGTTACAGTAAATTTTGTATTATAAAGTATACTTTATTTGCAATGGAAGAAAAATGGCTGCTATTTATAACATATCGAACACGTAAAGCGTACGTGTACTTACATATAAACTGTACTGGATGGCTCTTTGTAGAGGCATACCAGGCATGGGTGAGTGGAGCGAAAGCGAAAGTTAATACAACTATGCTTTTACAGGCATAGATTCTTTTCCATAGAAACATGCACACACAAGGGGAGCTGGCAGAAACGTTAGCACGCCGGGCGAAATGCTTAGCAGTATTTCGTCTGCCGTTACGTTCAGGGTTCAAATTCCGCCGAGGTCGACTTTGCCTTTCATCCTATCGGGGTCGATAAATTAAGTACCAGTTACGCACTGGGGTCGATGTAATCGACTTAATCCGTTTGTCTGTCCTTGTTTGTCCTCTCTGTGTTTAGCCTCTTGTGGGTAGTAAAGAAATATATATTTCGTCTGCCGTTACGTTCTGAGTTCAAATTCCGCCGATGTCGACTATGCCTTTCATCCTTTCGGGCTCGATAGATCAAGTACCATTTACGCACTTGGGTCGATGTAATCGACTTAAGCCTTTTCTCTGTCCTTGTTTGTCCCCTCTATGCTTAGCCACTTGTAGGCAAAAAAGAAATAAGTAATAAGAAATAAGAAACACGTACACACATTTATGTGTGTTCAAGTGGTACTGTTTTATCGTTACCGAAACGATGACAGGCAGAGTCGACCTAAGCGTAATTTGAACTCAGAACGTATAGACGGACAAAATGCTGTTAAGGATTATAATCCTTGTAGCTGAACATGGATCTTTTTTCTGTTTATCACAAAATTGAGATTCCATTAATGTTGCTGCCGTTCCTGTTGTTTTTGCCTTGCTTTTATTTAAATATCTATTTCTGTTTGCAATCACATAAAAGAGCAATATTCTTTAAAGTTTGAAACGACCTTCGTAACAGCGATATTTTTATAATGCAGAGGGGATTTGATAGTGATATCTATCAACACGTATTTTTTTTTTTCATCAGGAAATAAGATTTCAAATAGGATCAGGCGTTTATTAGTTTGATTTTTCAAATGGATGCATGCCAATTTATGGCGTGAGGATTTGATTGGATTCTCAGTGAAATCAGCAAAGAACGTAAAGGAAATACAGAGACAGGGATACAAAACGAAACAGTGCATTGAAAACTACATGCAGAGTAATAGATTCAAATACACACACACACACATACAAACACACACACACACCACACACACACACACACATTATATATATATATATATATATATATATATATATATATATATATATACATATCTATCTATCTATATATATATATATATTATATATATATATATATAATATATATATATATATATGAATGTACACGTATATAAATATAAATACAATATATATATATATATATATATATATATACAAGCATTTACATATATAAATATAATACACGTATATGTTCATACATAGAGGTGTATATAGTACGCAATATTTAGTGTGCAGCACGCTACTCCCAATTTCCTATATGTATTAGTTCGTGTACCAATGAAACCTGGTTGTCAAGAGTAGAGACAATTGAATCTTAAAACGTAATCTACCACCGTAATGCTCACCCGCTCACTCGCAAGTATACACGCACTCATACACAGGCATGCACACACGTACAGTTGCACACTCATATAGATTTTCTTGGTGGAGGTGCAATGGAAGAGTGGTTAGGGCAGCGGACTCGCGGTCGGAGGATCGCGGTTTCGATTACCAGACCAGGCGTTGTGTGTTTATCGAGCGAAAACACCTAAAGCTCCACGAGGCTCCGGCAGCGGGTGGTGGCAATCCCTGTTGTACTCTTTCGCCTCAACTTTCTATCACTCTTTCTTCCTGTTTCTTCGGTAACGCTGCGATAAACTGGCGTCCCGTCCAGCTAGGGGAAACATACGCTACAGAAACCGAGAAACCGGGTCCATGAGCCTGATTAGGCTTGAAAAAGGGCGCATAAATAAATTTTAAAAATAGATTTTCTTAAAACACACACACACACATACACACACACATATATAATCATGAATCGGTAATTCTTTATACGGCATGCAGTACCCAATTGCATAAAACAGCGTGGAAAACGGGATCGTTGCAGATTCTCTGAACATTTTTCTTTGTATAAATATGATTGTTTCGAGGGGTATTCTGGTATATAATGATGACCCTTAGTCGATACTCTGTTCAAATTATTATACGGTCGTGGAGTTGTTTTTGAAGATGGTATAGCTACTCATTTTTGATGTTGAAATGATCGCAAAGAAACTATATTTGTGGCATATATATGTATCGTCAATATTTTCTCAGAAAGTCTTTGGCACTTTTAGTAATGTGACCTGAATTTAAAATAAGTTTTGAAACTGCTGCAATGGTACTATTCCACAGAGCATTGCCAATGGATACACAATGATCGACTATCGTTTTTAATAGAACTAATATGAAGAAAAGTGAATGAAATCTGTCAAATAATCCTTCAGTCGAATAATTGAAAAGTAATGTAATTATTTGTACAAAAGCAAACATATTGACTACGAGACAATTACGCTCGTATGAGACAATTTCACATGGTCTTATTCATTCGGAAACAATAATACAATTTCTGACTGGGAGTATAATGTTTCATTTAAAACTATAATATATTGTCTATCTTTGGAATAATGATACAAGAGTTATAAGTTGCGTACAATAAAGAATGAAATTAAACATCACCTGAATTGCATGATGGCCAATAACATGCCATATTCAATGGCTCATAATCATGAAGAAGAGAAATAGAGTAAAAACCACGATAATACTTTTTGTCACATGAAACTTAACGAATGGAGATTACTTTTCTCAATGTTCGTTTTACTGTAGACACGGACAATCTTTCATGTACACATACACAAAGACAAACACACATACATTCGCACACATACACACATGCGCATAAATATATAAGAGCAGGCGAAGCTGCGTGGTTAGGAGGTTCGGTTTGCAGGCAGTTAGTCTTTAGTTCAATCCTACTGCGCAACACCTTGGGCTTGTTTCTTCCACTATTTCCTCCACACATAAATTACTTGAGAGTGGATACGCCCAAACTCACACACAAACACACGCGCATACATTTATGTATATAAGTGTATGTGCTACGTGTGACGTTCGTGTTTGTTCTCACACCATTTGACATTCGTAATATTAATGTTTATTTAAGGGGTATTATCCTGTGCGAGAAGAGCAGGTTATAACAACAAATTACCTGATGCATCAAAATCGTAGGGATACAGGTAAACAACCTAGGCGTAACAACCTGTTTTGGAACTAGCAACAGAGGATGTAATCTATAACTAAGGCGATATCACAGATTACCATTATATGTTTTAGCTGCAAGGCTTGTGGTCAAGGCTAGAAAGTTATACAACGAAATCTGCAAAGGGAATAGTTCTGAGGATATGCTTATAAAAATGGAAACTGATACGCAGGACATTGTCACTAATAACTGAAAATAATACTTAGGAAATGTCCTGTAAAAACTCCAATAAAATGCCTGTGTAAGAGAACAGCCATAATGCCCTGGTTGGAAAATCGAAATTCTTTACTATACTCGATATCAGTTGCCCAACAGTGTTAGGATATTTCAAAGACGAGCAAGAAAACATATATGTTGCATGGATGCGAAATCTGAAGCTATTTAATTTGTACAATAAATGCTATATTTGTGCATAAAATTGAATAGGTGAACAGCTGCTTCCACACCAATGGTGTGAAGCTTAAAAACCAGAGAAACATGCTTAATTAGGGGACTAGGGCTTTAAGTTAGCAATAGGTTTGTCAAGACATGGAAGAAGTGTACAGAGAAATAAATTCACATATCAAGGCATATAGATTTATATATACCTGTAGCCATATATAGTATCAGGTAAGTATGTTAATTTTCAGTGCTCTCAAATTTGAAATCTTGAATTACTGTACTGAAGAGGCGGATGAGAGAGTAGAAATATGATTTCACATTTTTCTCATCTCTCTAACTCCGAAACGCGTATACAGCTAATCAAAGCCACGTGGATTCGTTATTTTTTTCCTCTTTACCTACGTGGGTTGTTGAGTATTGCTGCTTGGGAGATTTTCTTATGGTAATGAAATAGTAGTTTAACTGCTATTTCTAAATTTCGGTATGTGGTGAAGCAAATTTTGCTGAACCCCAATTATAATTATACTCATAATTATAGAATTATATATATATATATATATATAGTTAATCCAAACAAGAAAACACAAAAAAAAAACAAAAAAAACACAACAACGCGAATACGTGGAACAAATAAAGTATTATTGGACGCTCAGGAAAGAAGGGAAGAAGGAGGGTCTAACGTTTTGAGCGGAGCTCTTCGTCGGAAACATAGGAGAAGGAAAGATCCCGAGAAGGGAAGACAGAGGAAAAAAATCGCCAGTGGTACTCACGAGGTCATATATATATATATATATATATATATATATATATATATATGGCGTGTGCATTGATATGAATATGTATGTAGCATCCCATCCGAGATTCCGAGTGAGAGTTATTACAGCAACGTATTATACCATAAACCAGAAACCGGAGACATCAGGCAGATGTTATCAGTATAATGACAGGAATCTTGACAGATACCAATCAAAGTGACTGGTAATAATAATGCAATAATGAATATATGGAGATCGGGGAATCAGCATCTATGAATGAAGACAGCAAGAATAATCTGAACGTTGTTACATACGCACTATTCATAATTCTTTTGAGTGCCTTTATCAAATAGGGTCACTGAAAATAAAAGCGCAAACCTGAAGCATTTATCTGTTGTTATAACACTGCTAGTAGATTTTTGGAAGGCTGATATTTCCTTTTTTAACAGGAGACATTTGCAAACAATAACGTCTTCATCGACTTTGCTTGGATGCTAACCTGAAACAGAGGTATAGCATCGTTAATCGTATTGATACTTGCTTTTTCTCTGACTCTCACATACTCCTATTCTCTCACACGAATGCTTTATTAGATGAAGCTTATAGCCTGAAAACTTTTATTAAGGAAGGTTTTGTAACTAGTAAACTATTCTATAATTTGATCTATGCTCTACAACTGGCTAACCAAAAGGTACGAGAGGGATCTGAAAGGTCCCTAGCTTTGGGTAAAAGAAAATGCAAGAAAATCAGATAACTCTGATTTTAATCAACAAAGAGCCGTCTCATATTCACACACTTATCACAGCAGTTCTTCAGTTTGCTTAACCCTTGGAAAAGAACTCAGAATTTTGGGCCCCGAACTAGGCCTTTCGCGATATCCTTAAAGCAAGGAAGTTTTCACCACCTCCTGGTCTTCTTCGTGCGTTTAACATTGTCTTGGCTGAATGTTATTATAATCCAACGCTGCTTTTAGCCTAATTGAATGATTTTAGTGAACGGATAGGATGATTTTCCCAATACATTATTCACTAAACTTATTCCCCGTAACAATATTTCCCAGCTTAACATAATATACTTCAGGCACATGGATTTACATGCAAGTGCAGTTCTATATTTAAGAGATGAGGAATTATGTACATTATTTAGGTTATTTACAATTGACAGATATTTGTCCTCATCTTGATTGGCGTAGTGGTTAAGAGTGCGGGCTACTAACCCCAAGATTCCGAGTTCGATTCCAGGCAGTGTCCTGAATAATAATAATAATAATAATAATAATATAATAATAATAATAATAATAACAACAACAACAACAACATCGAAAGCTACCTTAGGAACGAGAACCCACTTTCGAAAGTTCCTAAAGACACCTCATGAAGGCTGGGGGGTATATCAGCCGAAACGTTGTGGTAACAACAAACAAGTTGAGGACAAATATCCGTCAATTGTAAATTATGTCAATAATATACATCTAAATATTGATACACATATACATACATGTACACTTACATGCATGAGTGTGTACATGTGTACGTATACATGTGTACATACACACATACACACGTACACACTTATATATATACATATATAGATTTGTACATATATACATCCGCGTGTCTGCATATCTCAAACTTCTTATCGTTGATGTTGCTTCTCCTCTCCCTCCGTATTCCCCTCTTCCTTCTCCTTCTACTACTACTACGAACACCACTACTACCACCACCACAACCAACACTACTACTACTACGACTACTGCCACTGCCACTGCTACCACTACTACTACCACTACCACTACCACCAACAACAACAGCACTGCTACCACCATCAGAACAATCACTACTACTACTACTATTACTACAACTAATACTGCTACTACTACTACTACTACTACAACTACTACTACTACTACTATTACTACAACTAATACTGCTACTACTACTACTACTTCTACTACATCAGTAATTCGTAGTTTTTACTGCTGTTCTCATCATCACCTTCATAATAATTAGTGTGAATATTATCATTGAATTTCTTGAAATTTGCACGCGTTGAAACGTTCCAGGCAATGCGTTGAAACCCTTTTCTTGTTGCATGCATAAAATAGCATCTCGTTACATATGCCCATACACATACACGCACACATAAGGTAGATAGATAGATAGATAGATAGATAGATAGATAGATAGATAGATAGATAGATAGATAGATACATAGATAGATAGATAGATAGATAGAGAGAGAGAGTGAGAGAGAGACATATAGATAAATAGATAGATAGATAGATAGATAGATAGATAGATAGATAGATAGATAGATAGATAGATAGATAGATATACAGATAGGTAGAAAGACATATGGATAGACAGTTAGAAAGATTGACAGATAGATAAATAGATAGATAGATAGATAGATAGATAGATAGATAGATAGATAGATAGATAGATAGATAGATATATAGATAGATAGATAGATAGATAGATAGATAGATAGATAGATAGATAGATAGATAGATAGATGCAGTATAGACTGAGGATTCTCATTGGATTGTTTAACAGTTTACCTTCTCCACAGTCGACATCGATATAGCTAAGCTGAAATACGTAAACATGTTTCTCTCCTAATAAGCAGACGATTGTTGGGGAAAACTCTCAAAACATCTATAATCTGGTGCTTTTGCATCTGAACACAGCTGGCTGTAACAGCGTGTGATGTGAAGCATACAAAAAATGGCTTTAATAAACGGTTTTAGATTAATTTAAACAGTTCAACGAGTATATACATGTGCAGGAACATACATGCTGATTCTTGAAACGTTAATGATAGTTAGAATGGCGATGATGGTGTTAACAATAACCAAAGAAAATTTCTACATTGTCAACAACAACTACTTCAAGTAAAAATCGTAGTAGTAATAATCCTTTCTATTATAGGCATAAGGACTGAGATTTTGAGGGAGGGGAGTAATCGATTACATCGACTAAGCGTTTCACTAGTACTTAATTTATCGACCTCGATAAGATGAAAGGCAAAGTCGACCTCATCAGAATTTGAACACAAAACGTAGTGACGAGCAAAATATCGCTAAGCATT
>NC_043006.1:47088313-47090813 GCF_006345805.1 Octopus sinensis
TCAGCTATTTGCTGGCAGTGGCTAAGAGTGCACTGCTGTGCATTAATTATTTCGGTGTGAACCGACCGGTGCAAAAAGTGTAGCCTTTGAGTGGTAGCCCATCGTCTAGTGTCCCTTACAGCTTCATGTTGTATGTGTTTGTTTGTGTGTGTGTGTGTGTGTGTGTGTGTGTGTGTGTGTGTGTGTGTGTGTGTGTGTGTGGAGGACTTTCCTGTCGTAAATAACAGATGCGGATCCCTTAATTTGCTAGAGCCATCAATTCGATATTGCAAATATATGTATATAGAATAACACACGATAAGAATCAAGTGATCGCAGATCAAACTGAAAATATTTTGCTACGTTCGCGTTGCTGTTCTATGAAGACTTTAATACGTCTACCAATTTATCTCGTTCTCTCTCATTTTCTTTTAAAAAGTAGCCGTGTTTATTTTGAGGGTGAAGAAATACAGGAAATTACACAACATGCGATAGAAATATAGTGTGAAAAAACAACAAATCATAAATAATGTACAATCAAACGAAATGCACAAATAGAAAGTGCAATAGATATTGTAATGTTTCGGACGACATATATTAAAAAGAAAGAAAAGTTTTGAAACAAGCCTGAGAAAAATTTACTAGCATGTAAAATGGCGTACTATATTCGGTATTATATATTTATGCACTTTCCCCAAAATACTCGTGTTGCGTGTTATATCATGTTCCCATTTTAAAGAAATGAGAAAATATTTTTCACCCGTATTTAGTATATCTATTTAGAAAACACCCTAGGACTATTAATGAATTCATATATAGAATAATTATGAACAACGATATTCGGTCTCCCAATGTTACGATACAAAACCGTAATGTTACCTTTAGTTACTGTTATATCACAATACTACACAGTGGCTGCGTGAGCTACGAAATCCTAATCGCCACTGTTATGTCGCACGTTTGGATGACCGCTACTCAGCTCTACTCCTAGTGCTACTCTTCGTCTAGACTTCTCCCTCTATATCTACGTATTGGGATACTCTACTTCATCGTCTGGGGTCGTCCACACAACAGTTACATTAGAAAACATGAAAACGGAGCTTACTCCACTCTGTTTCTGTTACTGTAAATGCTAATATCAGTATCAATACCTAGATTATTATCAAAATTACCATTCACATAATCCGTACTAATACGGGCATTGTTATTAACAGGATTACTTACAATTCGAATAGTAATAGAGAAGGGAGAAAATATAACAATGATAAAAGTTTTTTCTATGAGTAACTCTAGTAGAATTATTCACTTGAAAAGGATTATATTCAAATTTTTACTCTACCTTTTCTTAATTTCCGACCATTTATAGCATATACGGGCAATATTTGTAGTTAATGCATACAGAAAAAGTTAAACAAAATATCGAGTACTTATTGACTAGTGAAATGCAATGCAAAAATGTTTTTATTTGTTTCTCTAAAACTATATTACAATAAAAACATTCTAAATGTCTCTTCCATTGTATTTTGTACTTAGTGTATATGCAAAAATACGCAGGCTATAAATATTAATGACAAACAAGAAGAAATACGGTGAACTATAAAAAGAAAAAGCAATTCGAAAATAAAAATATGTATGATATAAATGTTCGTGGATGTGAAAAAAAAATACATATTGCATTATCTTACGTAAGCTGTTCAATGATTCTATAAATAGGTTCATTAAAGAAGGAAGAAAATAGCCAAGGCGGTCAGGAAAATGTGTTTTTATCTTCAGGTTATTCTAGTGTGTTGAGACGAAAAGCGTTGATAGATTGGTGTATTTTTGCTGTGGTTAGTTAAAAGAAGTAATATCTGTAGCAGACTGTAGTGTACAGTAGTAATTGTTGTGCTTCAATATTTTAAAAATCATGTCTTTAACGAGTCTAGGACGTTTACTCCTTATGGGCACTTACTTACCCCTGAGGTCAACAGATGATGATTTAAAACTTCTTAATTTATTAGACGGGGATAATTAACCAATGGGTGTAATTGTTCCGAGGAGTAGTTACCGTCGGGGGGGGGGGTTGTCCTATGGAGGTATAGTAATAATTGCACTAGGGTAGGTAATTGTCCTGATACGTTCTTTAACAGATATTTCAAGAGATATTTTAATTGATTTAGGCGTAGGAGTGGCTGTGTGGTAAGTAGCTTGCTTACCAACCACTTGGTTCCGGGTTCAGTCCCACTGCGTGGCACCTTAGGCAAATGCCTTCTTCTATAGCCTCGGGCCGACCAAATCCTTGTGAGTGGATTTGGTTGACGGAAACGGAAAAAATCCGTCGTAGATATGTATATATAAGTGTGTGTGTTTATGTGTCTGTATTTGTCCCCCCCAACAACGCTTGACAACCGATGCTGGTGTGTTTACGTCCCCGTAACCTAGCGGTACGGCAAAAGATACCGACAGAATAAGTACTAGGCTTACAAAGAATAAATCTTGGGGTCGATTTGCTCGACTAAAGGCGGTGCTCCGGCATGGTCAG
>NC_043006.1:47095813-47158313 GCF_006345805.1 Octopus sinensis
ACGAAGAAACTTTTGAATCGGAAGATATTTTCCTTTGTCATTCATTTATTAATCTATTTATGTTTTGTCTTCCGGCGCTATGGCATGTATTTAATATATTTATGCATACGTAGAAATAATTTCAGTTAACCCTACTTCGTGCATTGTTTCGACATTAATTAAACATTGTTTTTTACGTGTTTTTGTATTGATAGATGGCGGAATAGATTATGATTTCGACCAGGAAAACCTGGGTAGCTGTTTTTACAAGATTTCTGAATTTTTAAATTTTAATATTATCTTTACTCACTCAGCAGATCATATGCTTTTCTACTCGTTGAAGCATGACCACATATATATATTATATATATATATATATTATATATATATATATATATATATATATATGAAGAGAGAGAGAGGTTATGAGAAGTAATGACTTCAATAAGACCCAGAGGTGTCAGGTAATGCTGAGTACTTTAAATGAAACCCTCGATTCAATAACACTTTGTACAAACTCTATACTTGGTACGACCAATTTTAAATACTATCGGAACTTACTTATAAGGTATTGGAATTTTATATGTACACCATTCTGTCTAAATAATGTATCTACAGATGCAATATCCCTGCATATCTCACGTCTATGTTCATTCCTCCACTTCACTCTCTATTTCATATTTTATCTAAATTAAATATTGCTTAACCATTTTCTCACACCCTCTGCAATGAAGGGACATAATAAATATCCTGGAAACAGCTGTAAGACCTTCTATTTACAAATGATCTAAAATCTTTTACAGCCTTGGATTTTTATGTCATTCTGAAAATTTGTTTTATATATACCTATATATATTTTTATATATTCGCGCGCGTACACACACACTCATGCACATATATATAGGAGAGGATGAACACATACGTTATCTGGTATCGATATTGAGGCTGGGGATCTGAAATACTAAATTCCCTTTAATCCAAAGATGACCTTCACATTAGACTTATGTTCCTGTAAGTTTGATTTCGGTAGAGTTAGTAATGTGATTCTGAATACGGTAATACTTCTATTTAAGGACTATGTCGATTTGCATCTGCGGGATAACCCGTATTATGATATTAAGTGGTTTGTCATCTTTAATCTAGACTGAGGAAAGATAGTGAATTTGGAATTACCAATGGTTTATTTGATTCTGTCAAGATTACCGACTCTCTAAAGTTGGTTCGAACTGGGTTGACTCTCTCCTAAAAGTTTATATTCTCCTTTCTTTTATAGCAAGACTAATAGAACGCTTACACTGGCCGTTAGAAATCTTTATGTATCAATCTTGTTGAAAAGAAGAAACAAATAACTGCATCTCCTGAATTTAGCGTCAGATCTGAACTCCAATACTTACTACCCTTACCTTAAGTCAAGTGATAAGTTATAATATATAGATACATTATCCACGACTCCAAATTCTGTTAGGTCTAACATAGGAATATTCGCAACAACTCCCATACGATCAATAATTAACCACTTCTAGTATAACTCTTGACGTTTCGGTGCATATGTATTAATGATAGCTTCACTAAGTACAGCTATTCACCTATAATTCTCTCCCTCTAAATATTTTCAATATCTTGAGCATATATATTTAAATAGCTATAGCTATTGTGTACGCATTGATCAAAATTTCTCAATGTTATTATTATATTCAAATTACATATTTTCTAATTCATATTTTTTCAGATTCATATTTCGCATCATTTCACAATAAATTTGTTGATTCTTCATTCATTTATCTCAATCTTTCACCTTATCATGTCTTATTTTATTTTTTCTTTCATGTCTTACTCATTTTTATGTATATTTTCTTATCTATAAAATATTATGTTTCATCTATTCAAATGCCGTGTTGTTCTAATCATCATATTGTTGAATAGCTTCTTCTACTTCTTTCGCTATCTCCCTGATATGCTTCTCTCCTACTCTTTCCTATTTAGATACAATTTTGCTGTGTTATTATTACTATAGGTCTCAGAATGATTCCACTTGCATTACGACATTGTGTATAATCATGCATATATGTCATAATATGTGTTTACCTATGTATTTATATTCGCAGGCGTATATCTTTGAACATTTTTGTATTTATTTTGAATGTCTTCGTGTAGATGTGGTAAGTGTCATTGTGTATATATATAAATATATATATATGCCCACGGACATATGGCGTACGTTTCCGAGTTCGATTCCAGGCAGTGACCTGAATAACAACAACAATAATAATAATAATAAAATAATAATAATAATAATAATAATAATAATAATAATAATAATAATAGTAATGATAATAATGATAATAATAATAATAATGATAATAATAATAATAATAATAATAATAATAATAATAATAATAATAATAATAATAATGCTTTCTAATTGATGTATCAATACCGGCTGATGACAACGTGTCTCTAAAAGAAATGGAGAAACTCTCAAAATACAAAGACCTGGAAATAGAGGTAACTAGAATGTGGAATCTGAAAACAGAAACAATTCCTATCATAGTAGGTGCATTAGGCATGATAAAAAAATATTCAGACAAATACATAACAAAAACACCAGGACTTACAAACACATATAACATACAGAAAATTGCACTACTAGGCACTGCACACATCCTACGCAGAACACTTTCCATACAATAACAATCAGAGCATCACAACAAATCACAGCACATACCCAAGGCACACAGAGTTGTGCTCGGTAGTGAAGTGAAAGCACCCTATAAAAATAAAACTACTGAATAATAATAATAATAATAATAATAATAATAATAATAATAATAATAATAATAATAATAATAGCAATAATAATAATAATAATAATAATAATAATAATAATAATAATAATAATAATAATAACAACATCGAAAAATACCTTAGAAATGAGAACCCATGTTAACAGCAAACAATACGTGGACGAATATCCGTCAAACGTAAATAATATAAATAATGTAAATAATGCACATAAGTTCTCATCTCTTATATATAGAAATATATATGTGCGTGTATATATGTGTGTGTGTTTGCAGTTTTGGAAATTGGATGTGGAAAAACTTTTAGGACAGAAAAGGATCGAAAGATGACTCGGACCCAGATCTGCTGTAGACGTGAGAGCCGGTCTACCATTGAACTAGAGTAATATATCGAAGTTTTCCTATGAATTTCAGAACCTCCATTCTTTCCCTAGAGAATTATCTGTTGTTGATATGATAGGAACTCATAATATATCATGAGCACGTGAAATAATTGTATTTTAAGTTTATCCTCGAAATTGCTTTATGTTTCCAAAATCCCCCACTCCCGCATTATCCATTACAATGCATCTTGGCTTAACGGCCTTCGATGATTGTCTTCGACGATTGCTTACTCTATACATCCACCGTGTTGGTTTGGTTTGTTCGAAGCTCTAACTCTCTACAAAATTTATATGTTTAAAATTTGTGGATGCTGCTGTTTTTGTCGTTGAAAGCTCGAAATGAGGAGTAAGAAGTTGACAACTGAGGAGGGGTTAGACTTCGTTTGCTATTTTGTCCCCGTGCTTATGTCTCATTATGCGTTTTCGTATTTTTCACTCGTTTGTGGTGTCTTGTTTCTTTTTTTATATGTCTGTGTGTGTATGTATGTATGTATGTATGTATGTATGTATACTCATTCATTTACTCATTTACTTGTTTCAGTCATTTGACTGTGGCCATGCTGGAGCACCACCTTTAGTCGAGGAAATCGACCCCAGGACTTATTCTTTGTAAGCCTAGTACTTATACTATCGGTCTCTTTTGCCAAACCGCTAAGTTACGGAGACGAAAACACACCAGCATCGGTTGACAAGCGATGTTGAGGGGTGGACAAACACAACACACAAACATACACACACACACATATATATATATATACATATATACGACGGGCTTCTTTCAGTTTCCAAATCTACTCACAAGGCTTTGTTCGGCCCGAGGCTATAGTAGAAGACACTTGCCCAAGGTGCAAGGCAGTGGGACTGAACTCGGAAACATGTGGTTCGTAAGCAAGCTACTTACCACACAGCCACTCCTACATATATATGTGTGTGTGTGTGTGTATGTGTGTGCAGAAGGTTGAGAAGGAAATCAAGAGATGATATATATAAGGAAAATCAGACAAGGTAGAACATTCTAAAATAATTTTATCATGACGAACATTTTACTACCGGTTTCCGTTATTGCGACTTTTTCAAGCATGAAACTCAATTAAATGTAATCTTTTTAATCTATTTCCATAGTTTTCACATGCAAAGGACTTTTTGTTTTTTTTTATGCCTGTCTGTCTCTATTCTTTACTTTCGCAATGGCTGAGTAGCAGGTAGAATCAGTCCTAATGTATCTCTCTCTCTCTCTATCTATCTATCTATATATGTGTATATATATATATATATATATATATATATATATAGTATATACACATATATGCAGCTATACAACGTATAGAAGTGTGAAAGTATTTTAAACTGAAATATCCTTTTTGATGCCAATTCAATTTTCACTTGAGAAACGACTCGTATTCATTTATTTATTTCATAAGAATATTTTGTATCTTTTGTATGAAGTGTCCATTACTACGGATTGTAATGATCTATCTACTTTGGTTTATGCTTTCATAAGCATATTTTCATTTCAACTGTATTTTATCATTTTCTTGGCAGTTCGGAAGTTGATTAATCTATTTATGTCAATTGCGTAACGTATCGTAGCGGCATATAATTTCATATAGAAAATTTATTTAAATACAATCGTCTCCAAAGAAATTATAGATAAAAAGCAGCAAAATTTTGAAAAATACAAGTAAAGAACCGGGAAACAGAACAATGACAACCAAATAAAATGCTTCATTATAACTACAATAAACCAAAATGTTTAATGAAACAAACTATATATAGTCGCAGAAATAGATTTAACTAACACAAAGCATACAGTATTAGAATTCACTATAAGGAAAGATTATTTGAAAAGTCCTAAAACCGAAATATTCTCTTCAAAAGAATCAAGTGTAATAACGAATTGACTTTAAATAAACAATAACATCTACGCC
Organism: Octopus sinensis; assembly: GCF_006345805.1. NCBI lineage: Eukaryota > Metazoa > Mollusca > Cephalopoda > Octopoda > Octopodidae > Octopus > Octopus sinensis. Next base: position 47,100,905 of record NC_043006.1, read on the forward strand.
GTGTATTGAGTACTCGTTCTTTTAAAAACTAAAATGTTTTAAGAAATAAAACATACATCGAGATATATAGCCTAACATATCGTGAAGTATATTTCCACCTAAATGTGGCAGACGCATAGGGGACGAGGTTACTATTGTTTATAACACAAGGAAGACATCTCCTATAGCTGGCTAACAACACACTGCCTGTGTTCCGATTAGTATTTGCGAAAGTTAATCCTCTGAGTGAGGAGTAAATAGTAGCAGCACGGAATCGCTCAGAGATTTATTATTGCTTGATTCTCCGTTTTTGAGATCAGCGACAGTTTGTCACTGGAAAAAGTATATGGTATTTTGCGTTTGGAAAGTATATGGTATTTTGCCCCCATAGATAGCTGGTGATTATCACACACTGATGACGGGTTATTACACAGAAACTCAGGTCTGTGTGTATCACGTAAGACTAGAGATAGGAACGATTAGTTCCCTTCGCAAATACTAATCGGACACAAACAGCGTTTCGTTAGCCAACTGGAGGAGATGTCTTCCTGGGGCTATAAACAACAGTAGCATCATCCCCTATGGGTGCACCACATTTAGGTGGCAAATATTATTTACGATTCCTTGCTGCTACAGTTTACTTCTCGCTCAGAGATTTATTACTGCTATATATATATATATATATATATATACATATATTCTTTTCAATTCTTGGCGGTAACAAGCTGCATGTGTGTGTGTGTGTGGGGGGCTGCTTCAAGGGACACATCGAACAAATTGTCAGTAGGGAATATTTAGATATTTGGTAGTTATTCTTTCTTCAAAACACGCGAATGGCTTCCGTACAGTTTCCATCATCTACATTGACTCGCAGGGCATAGGTTTTTCCTGGGGTTACTGCCCAATTTGCCACGCAATGGAACTGAACCTGAAATCACAAGGTTTCTTACCAGAATGCCATGCCTGCTACATATACATACATATATATATATATATATATATATATATATATATTATATATATATATATATGTGTGTGTGTGGTGTGTGTGTGTGTGTATATATACATATATGTCAGTATATATATATAATTATATACTCATGTTTGTATACATAGTCATGTGATTATGTGCCTATCATGCACGCTGCAATATATTGCATTTGATTTTTTTAACTTGAAATTTGAAGAAAAAATAAGATAAATCCTAGCACAGATAAGATATATTATTGTATTCTTCACTAATGCAATTTTTCTTCCATATTAAACAGTTTAGAACAATTAGAACGAAATGAAAATGTTACATATAAAATATCTGACTCCAATATTTCCTATTTTTCTATTTCTGCAACATTTGATGTTATTGTTGTCACGCACAAAGATTAAAAAAAATATTCATCTCTACTTAAAAGAACAAGAGGCTTTGCGCCAATACATGTTTGCACGAAGAACTGATACACTAAAACACGTATGCACACACGTTGTTGTATATATATATACATATATGTACACTTTGTTGCACATATATACATATATGTGTGTGTGTGTGTGTGTGTGATGTATTTACGTATGTATATATGTAGTGAGAAAGAAGCAGATTTTTATATATGTGTATGTGATTGTGTATGTGTGTATGTGTCTGTGTGCGTGTGTGTTATTATTTTCCTTCTTCCGTGACCTAAACCGTTTGATTTGGTTTAGATTTTCAAAAGAATCCACAACGCTGCTACTTTTTACAAAATATTTTTTCCTGTACAAGTTAGCTATGAATAATATTTTAAGTATAACACACAAACGTACATATAACTAAAGGTATTTTTTTAATGTAATAAACTATGCAGAAAAAATAATCCTGAAGGCACCTGCATATAATGTATTGTGCTTACGTCAGTTCACGTAACTTAGATATCCATTCACTTAGATTAAATTTGAAAACATACATAGATATGTCTTACATCTATGTATACAATAGTTAGGAACACATGTTTTATATTAATATCATAGCGTGATATACTCAGAGATAAGGCCAAGATCTCATGTTTTATATTAATATTATCGTGTGATATAATTTGATATGGGTCTACAGGACAATTCCATTCAGATTTAATATTTCATATTTGCTGTAGGCATTTATTCTCGACATTCGAAAAGTATATACAAATAAATATTGGTTGAATTCCGGTTCCAATATAATGACATATGTGCTCCATAATTTATTTATGTTTCCTACTAGACAGAGAAGAAAGAAAGGAAAAACTGAACACTTTCATGTTTTATGTTCCTTCGATCCTTATTTCATTACTGATGTTGTTATTGTTATTGTTATTGTTCTGATTGTTTGAATATGTAAGCAAAAAGGTTAAAGTCGTGATGGTGTGTATTTGTTTGCTATAGTGTATCTGCCACTACGTCATCGAATCTGTCCTTCATTTTGACAGATTGAAAAACTTGAAAGGTATTTACAATTTCTAATTGAACCGGTGCTGCGTGATTTGTTTTGTGAGTAGCGAGAAATACTTGTTTCAAATTTTGGCACAAGTCCAGGAGGAGGTAAGTCATTTACATCAACCCAAGTGTTCAGCTGGTACTCGTTTTATTGACTTCGAAAGGGCGAAAGGCAAAGTCGACACCAATGGCATTTGAACTCAGAATATAACGTCGAGAGAAAGACTTCTAAGCAGTTTATCGGCGCGATAATGATTTTGCAAGCTGAAAACATTCAAATATAATATTAATAATATTACAAGATATTTGTAAATACAGTTCTATATTTAAGAGATGAGGAATTATTTACGTTATATTTATTATTTACATTTGACAGATATTTGTCCTCATCTTTGTTGTTAAAACAACATTTCGGGTTCGCGAAAATTCGAACCTGGGTTCTCATTTCTAAGGTATATTTCGGGCATATGGCGTAGTGTTTAAAAGTGGGGGCTACTAACCCCAAAATTCCGAGTTCGATTCCAGGCAGTGACCTGAATAATAATAATAATAATAATAATAATAATAATAATAATAATAATAATAATAATAATAATAATAATAATAATAATAATAATAACAACAACAACAACAACATAGAAAAATCCCTTAGGACTGAGAACCCAGGTTCGAAATTTCCCCGAGACACCTGAATGGGTGTTCGTCATCTTGATGCCTTCAAAGAAATCCAGGTGATAATTGAGGAGCAGGTATTGGTTATGTTTGAAAATGGGTGATGAAACATGGTTTGAGAGTTATTGATCTAGAAATTAACTTATGACCGAATGCTAGTCAATTGATCCAGGACATGGGATCTGACATCAGTGGGTAGGGACTTGTGCGTTTTAAAATCGACGAGATGATCTCGAAACGGTGCACACTCCATATATCTACTGGGTTCCGGGATGCAGTGGTTTTCCTTGATTACGCTAGCATGCAGAATTCTCTCCATATAGATACACATATGTGTATATGAATGGAAAAATAAATATATAATTTCCATCATTGCAAACTTAAACTTTAAAGGAACAAATATCTTATTTATATTTTTTACATTTGATAGATATTTGTCATCTTGTTTGTTGTTAACACAACGTTTCGGTTGATATATCCTCCAGCCTTCATCAGGTGTCTTGGGGAAATTTCGAACCTGGGTTTTCAATCCTAAAGGTAGTTTTCGATGTTATCATCATCATCATCATTATTATTATCATTATTATTATTATTATTATTATTATTATTATTATTATTATTATTATTATTATTATTATATTATTATTATTATTATTATTATTATTATTATTCCAGTTACTGCCTGGAATCGAACTGGGGGCGAAAAATAGCTTAGGAATGAAAACTCAGGTTCGAATTTTACCGAAGACACCTGATGAAGGCTGGAGGGTATAACAGCCGAAACGTTGTGTTAACAACAGACAAGATGAGGACAAATATCCGTCAAATGTAAATAATGTAAATAATGTACACAATTCTTCATCTCTTACATATGGATCTATAATAGAAATCGAACTTGAAAAGTAATTTTAAAATGAATATGCTGTTGAAGATATGTTAATATACAGAGAGGCAACCGATAAAACAATAAAAGATTAATGTCAAGATCTCAACTAAGATCCGCTGTGCACTTCCCATTCACCAAGAGTCTGAAAAATATGAGACATGCTTGTAATGAGAAAGATGTTCTCTTTAGGCTATGAAACTTGTTATGAAATAATTAATTGACATGTATATGTATTTATCTCACACAAAAATATTGTTGACCATTTTGTTAAATACGAAAGAATTCTTTGAACATACTTCTTTTTAACATTTTCATAGCATCAATGTCTGAGATATGTAAACATGGGCAATTTTTATTTCAGTTTCTTTTTCTCTACTGCAGATACAGCCTTAAATGTGTATAATAGGTCACAATAAAAAGGTGTTTAATTGTCGAAAGTAGTGTGGCTATGGATACCAGCAAAGATATAAACGCATAAGCACCTGACAAACATAGTCATGCTAGTAGCTGATACAGTTCACTGGTACCGCACACCATAATTGGATGAAGTGATGCTAAGTTGCCGCGCTTTGTGATCGCGATCAGAAGTACTTGAATTCGAAGTGAAATTATAACCGCATACAAAGTATACTACATACTAAAAATAGAAACGTTAAAGATATGACGCAACAGATACACATCTATAAGGCAGTCGATAAATCTGTGATGTAATTCTTTGAGTGACGTGCCATATTATTTTATTGAACCTATTTAACAAATAACTAAAGTCCCAAAACGTTTGGAATAAAAGAGCATTTCAAAGAGAACTTTATTGCAGTTAAGCTATATGATATAACCAGATTAGTTGTATGATCACCGCCGAGCAATTTATATATTATAGACTAGCGAATTGAATTTATCAAAAGAAAAATACTGTCAAAAATATCTCTAGCAGATAAAAAAGAAATGTGTTTTATTTAAGCCTTAACATAGGTCATAGAGTTTCTTTGCAGTGCCAGTATATATATGACAAGGAATATAATACGCGAGCAAAGGTATGTTACTGTTGTACGCACGTCAATCTTATTATTTATCAAACACACCACAAAAATACTCCAGATATAATCTGTTGGTTTGACATAATGTATATATCTTGTGCCAGAATGAAGAATATCGTTTTTTTTATGGTAACATTAAAAGCATAAATATTTCTAATCTCTCTAGTGGGATATAAATATATTGATTCAAACCATATGACATTAAGAATACTGTTGGTTCATTGGTTCAGTGTGTCATATGGTGTCACATGCTGGCTAACAATGATTATTGATTCTTCTTTGTGCATTGGAAGTTACATAATTCGTACATTGCTTCACTAAATATACTAACATGAAAATGTTAGGAAATAAATTAGTTTGATTTACATAAACTTATGAGATAAATCAGTGCATGTGTTGGATTAGGAAAGTTGTTTTACTTTGATCACAGGTGTAGGGTCAAAACTAATGGCATTTGAGTGGAATGCCAGAAAAAAAGCGCATTCAAACCAAATCTCCACTGAGACCGAAGCACATTCATCTACAGCCGTGTTTCTCGCTATATCAGTCAGCATTGATTTCTAGTTTTCGATCTAAGCTAGAAATTTATCTGTCGGGTAAGATGAAATTTGAATATCAAAACATAACTGACATGTAGTTGTGACTATGTATGTATGTATGTATCTATCCATCTGCCTATCTGTCTGTCTGCCTGTCTGTCTGTCTGTCTCTGTCTGTTTATCTACTTTTCTGCATACATACACACTCACATACACGTATACATGCATGCATGCTTACATACATACATCCATACATACATATATACATACATATATACATACATATATAAATGCATGCATACATACATGCATATATACATACATATACATATATATATATATATACATATATACATACGTGCATATATACATACATACATGCATACATACACACATTTAAATAACGTCACTTGACTTATAATCGAATATATCTTGTTTGCAAAAAAATATTTATAAAGAAACTGGTACAGATATAGTCATATGCTAAGCAGAAATCAGTTGGCAGATCTGTTATAACGGATAGGGAGTCTTACATTTTCACTCTGAAAAGACTTGAAATCTCATAAAAAGTCATTGTGGGGCCGTTTAGGAACTCAGTGAAATGTTCATGCAGGAGTTTATAATAGCGTTGTGAATCTGCGATCTACTTTTGTCTTTCAATAGATGCATTTAAAATATTCTAGAGGCCTTTATCTAGAATGAATAGTAGCCTTGATATTGATGAATTTAGCAAGGGGCTAAATTTCCTGTATATTCTGCTTGTACCAGCATTCAATTAGGGCTTTAACTTGCTGTATATTGCATCCATTTAGAACGGCTTTATACTACATTCGTTTTTCAATTAACAGTAGTCGCTTCTTCGCAAAATATTTTTATGAAATACATTTTAATGTTTGTGGTTGAGAGATACGCACCTACCTCTAGTGGTTTGAAATATGGTTAATCAAGCTGCACGAAGAACAAGTTGAACTTTATAATTTTTCTTTGAATTCGCTGCCAACAGGAATGAGTGTGTGTGGCGGTGTGATGAAATTCTGATATTTTTTATGAGTAGGAGGGAGTACACACACGCGCGCGCAAATATACAGTATAACGAATGGTTTATCAAACATATCCAGAAACTGAACTGTGAAAAAACGCGCTGAAAGAGAATTATAAATAAACTCCGGCAGTATTTTAACAATGAAATCAAAGCCATAGCTTAATATTAATTTTAATTGATTTTAATTGCATTATATTGATGTTTAAAGATGCTTTATGTATGTTAGATATGTTGATAGACATATGCTGCTATTTCCAGAAGATTTTTTGAAATCTCATTTCAGTAACCAATTTTATAGAGACCAATATAGAGACCAATTTCCAGTAACCACTTTATAGAGAAATGTTTCAAAAATTTGTAGTGCTTAATATTATAGCAATATACACCAAAACTGAATAGAACGAATTATATATGCATTGAATGGGTGTCATGACATTCCATGGTGTAATTCTTGTAGCAGGCGCTATAAGATAATGTCAATCACCGAACAATTACAAAGCCGCAGCAATGTCCATGTTCATCTAATATATATAGGTCTATGATTGGCACTAAGATTATAACTCGTAGAAGAACAAGTCAGAAACATGTTCGGAGGTGATAGCAGACCAGTAAAATCTGACTCCTTTCCGAAAGATTTGTGTTCTTAGATTAGTTAAAATACATTTGTGACGTATTTCAACTTCTAGAATCAAATTTTCAGCAGTTACCGCGGAGAAAAAAATTGTCTGATATGGTAAAAGATGTAAAAACGACATATTTGCCCAGTGTTGCCCTAAGTTGTATTCCTATACGTTGTGTTTCTATCTCTTTAACCTTCCTCCATTACAATAAATTTTAGTGTTGTTCACCGTGCTTTCTTGACCCGAGATATAAATGAAACTAATAATTTTAGCTCCTCAGTACGACAGTAAAATTTCCAAAAGTTCCTTGGGTTACTGTATTCAGTACGTTAATAAAACTACAATGATATCCTTGCATCATTTTACAAACAAAAGCAAGAAAATGCATTCCATTAATATATCATAGTATTCTCTCTACCACTGGTAAACAAATTAAGACCCTATAATAAGACTAGTTTTCAAATTTATAGAAATACGATTCTGCAGATTTGAAGCTGGAAATTTTGCGAAATAATCAAAATTTTCATTTCCAGTTATTAAAACAAATACTCCTGTTGCTTTTAATATATTTGATATATTAGAGATGAAATTCTAGATGTAAATAAATAATTCATTTCCAGTGTTTAGTATTTTATTAAATATTTTTCTAATAAAACAGATTTTATTGCCTTAAGATAGTTTTGAAATATATTGAAACAGTGAAAGCAGTTTCAAGAGTTTATCTATGATTTCAAGATATAAATATTGTAATTTGCGAAAATCGTTTAATAGTCTCTATCTTATTGCTTTTAAATTTCAATATAAAAGCCCTTTTTGAACAAATAGAAGTTGGAGGGTATATTCGAATAAGAGCTGAACAAGCATTCTTACATACTCAATTGTATACTCCAATAATATGGATACAGGTTTATATACTCTACACGAACACCTACGAACACATACGGACACGCAAACACATACACACAATCATACGCACATACACACACACGTATATGCAAGCATATATATCGTTAAGTGCTAACTAGGTTTTATCGGCGATAGCATTAGGGAAAAATAATTATATTTCATGACAAAACTTTTCTATATAAGCAAATTTAGATCAAAATGTGCATATTCAGATACACAGGAAATCCGCAATACATACAGAGAATATTGGAAATGAACATTCACCTATAACATTATTGCATACAATTGGATAGTATTTGTAATTCTGTAACAAATGTTTCTATTTAGATGGTCAGCTCCTTTCTAATAATTGACTATACATACATACATCATACATACATGCATACATACATACATACGTACATACATACATACATACATACATACATACATACATACATATATTTATATATATATATATGTATATATATATATAAATAAATATATATATATATATATATATATATATATGCATGTGTTGTTGCGAGAACATTCTGCATCGATGGACACAAATGCAGAAACATATCTGTATATATGCGTGTGTCTATAATATACATATATATGTGAGTGTATTCGTGAAGGTGATATATATTGCAAAAGGGAGATCGATGAATACACAGACATATAGATAAATATACATTCATACATATATATATTCATATATATATATATATATATATATATATAGAGAGAGAGAGAGAGAGAGATAGATAGAGAGAGATAGAGAGATAGAGAGATACATACATACATACATACATACATACATACATACATACATACATACATACATACATACATACATACACAAACATATTAATACATAGGTTAATATAACCAAAAACACATTCGTCTGTTTCTGTTTGGATGTAAGTATAATTTTACATTCGTACACAACACTTTGTGAATCCTTCTGCCCTTCTAGACATGATCGAGGAATGTTCGCTCTGAGAAAGAAAAATATTCTAATAAGATTAAAGTATTAAAGAATTAGAAAATATTAGAAATTTAATTTAACCGATATTGCATAGAAGGGAATAAATGCAAGGAATTATTATGAAATTGTTTTCATATAAAAAAAAATCAGTGTAAACACGTACGCGTATAAATCAAATGTTAAAGTATGATATGTATACACACAAGCACACACACACATATATACACACATACAGACCCACATATACACACACACGTAAATATGTAGATGGATAAAGATATATTAAAGTATATACAATATTAAGATATATACAATATGCTTGTGTTTGTGTGGGTCTTGTGTGCGTGTGTGTGTAAACGTATACGGATTTGTATATTATAAAGATGTGAGTATGCGTATATTTCTGCAAACACACAAGCCCACGCAGTCAACCATCTACATGTATGCATGTATGTGTGTATTTATGTATTTATCTATCTATCTATCTACCTATCTATCGATTTATCTATATGTCTCCATATGTATAGGCAGTCTGTGTAAACCTGAAGATGTATTGTGACTCAAGAATCCTAAAATGAATGCTGCAGCAATAGAGGGCTGATATACATAATTATATATATATACATACATACATAAAAATATATTGTTTTATTCTTTTATCTTTTTCAGTCATTTGACTGCGGCCATGCTGGTGCACCGCATTTTAGTAAAAAGTATCGACCACAGGACTTATATTTTGTAAGCCTGGTCCTTACAAAGTCTGGTACTTATTCTATCGGTCTTTTGCCGAATCGCTAAATTACGGGGGCGTAAACACATCAACGCCAGTTGTCAAGCGACGGTGGTGGAGACAAATGCATGCACACACACACACACACATATATAGATATATATATTTATATATATATATGCATATATATATATATATATATATATATATATATATATATATATATATGTATGTATGTATGTATATATGTATATATAGATACATATATGAGCGTCAAACTAATACATCTGCTTGTTGTTCCTACATCTGTCTTCGCCTTTTGTTTTTCCGTAAATTTCAACTAATATATATATATATATTCTGTCTATCAAATTCAGTCACAAGGCTTTGGTCTGCCCCTGGCTATAGCAGAAGACAACGGCGCAAGATGACATGCAGTGAGACTGAACTCTGACCCTATGCTTGAGAGGCAAGCTTCTTACCACACAGTCACACTTATACGCACAGACACAAACACGCATACACACACATACATAAAAAGAGTGTGAGAATATGGTAGACTGATAGATAAGTAGATAGATTGATAGTTAGACTGACTGATAGACATACAGACAGATAGATAGATAGATAGATAGATAGATAGATAGATAGATAGATAGATAGATAGATAGATAGATAGATAGATAGATAAATAGACAGATAGATAGATAGATATTTTTGAGCTTGATACGTACATATACTTAGCTACATACATACACTATACCTGCATACATATACATACATACATATACATAACTACATATATATACAAATGTTAATATATACATGGGTATATGTATAGAAAATCAAACACCGAAAAAATTCAGGAGTGAACACTTTTGTATAAATATATAGGTTTTCAAATATTTATATGTGTATATCATTTTTATTATCAGCATCAACAATGCCTTCATCTTTTGTGGAAATTGGTCCTTGGAAACCTCTAAATAACTATTATGAAATATATCAATATAATATAAAAATAACATACATTGAAATCACATATTGATACTAAAGGAAAATCATTGTTGTGTTTGTACATTTATGTAACTCAGAATTTAATAACATTCGTAATACAATAAACAAATTATCAAACCAGGCGTACGTGTTATATTGTATTTCTTAGGAACACGGAAAAAAAATGTTAACGATCAAAATGTAAGATGGAATCAGGCAGGGAAAAGCTCTCAACAATCATAAAATTACATCATCTCCTATGTATATTTTGGTTCTGTGGGACTAACTTGAAGCATGTTAGGCTCTCATCATTCCTTCTAGTTTAAGCACGGCCATAGCGACTGAGGCCCTGTTATTACATTTATTTTGTCATTCAACAATTGCTATATATATGTATATATATATATATATATATATATATATATATATATATATATATATATATATAATATATATTATATATATATATATATACGTCATAAATGCTCATGGACAGAAAAATAAAATGCCCATTGATGAACCTCTGTATGAGTAACAATCTTGTTTGTAAAGGCACCGTACACACAAAGGGAGGACCGTGCACTTATATTGGAGCAACGACTGATTCGTGGCATTCGACATCTTTGGCTGATTTTGTGTGGCAACTTAAAGAGAATTGGATTAAATATGATATAACTTTATCCATAAGACACGCAGGAGTGTCTCTGAGTAATCCCTGCTTATTTTGTGGACCAAGAAGAAGTTCATAAATAGAATTTCTGAAAGACTGTAAAGATACTTCTACGCTAATAAATGTAATTTCTCACGATGTAGTGGGAATTAATTTGAATAATCGTTACCCAAATTAATAACCATAAATTACCTTAAATACCTAAACGTAAATACGTGAAACCACGTGTGTGCTTATGGGTATGTCTTCGTGTAAGCTTCTACGAGCGAGTGTATCTGCGACATACAGCGTAAGAGGGGTAGTTTATACATAAATATCTACTAAGAGTTATACTTTTTTCGCTGTATAGTGTATTTGCTTCTTTGTGGATCAGAGACGTTATGTTAACGAGATACATCATGTAATCACTTGTGGAGCCATATCAAAACCGACGGATACTCATAAACCAGTTGTTAAGTATTCTGCGTGTGAGGGATCGATTCTAGGTGGGCTGAAACATTTGTAGTGAACAATAAATATTCTCGTATCTTCCATCTTCCGTCTATGGACTGAAATTTTAAAAAAATGAAAGGAAGTTGTATATGTATATGTATATATATAAATATATATATATATATATCGTGTTGAGTGATAAAACAGAAATATTCTGATGTCTGACTTGTGTGGTCTTATACTGTATTCAGCAATGGAAGCTTTATCTATTAACTCAGTCACTAATCTATTAACAGATTGATGGTAACTTTATATAGTTTGGAATATGGTTGCATAGAGTAAATAACACATACGTACATTACATTTTCAGTGAATAACATATATATATAATATATATATATATATATATATATATATTGGTGTGTGTGTGTGTACATGTGCTTGTGTTTGTGTGTGCATGCGTGTGTGTATATATGTGTGTCTGTATGATTGAGTGCTTGTGTGTGCAATTATGTATACATATTGAAGCCTATTACTGATGGTTACTGCGATGTTTCGACGTTAAAATAGTCTCAAAGTAATCTTAATGTATCAATTACACAATCCTATAAAACAGACAGACAGAGAGGCAGTGAGGTAGACAGTCGTGTAGACATGCAGAAAGTCAGATCCCCATGGCCACTCCGAAGGGGAAATAGACTGGTTTCGGTCTCTGTCAAATATCCATTTACGTCTCGGTCGTTTTTGGGTTCCTAGACATATACTAGCTGATCTCGCCTTTTATACACACTGCAGTACAAACGACAATCTTTAGCCTATATAATGCCTGTACGTCTATCCAAGGTTTATAAAAATGCTCCTAATTTCTCCAGTTTAGATGAGGCATTCATTGCCGTTGTGTAAATAAGATATACTGCTGTACTCACTTCTCTCCTATCTCAGAGAATGATATCAGACATACTTTATGTGTACCGTATTGCTATTTTTATTGCAATGTCATACCTATATTCCTCACTTTTAAAGCTGTAGTTATATTTTGTTTTAGTGTGTCTTTGTTAAGCCTATCACAATAATCCTCCTTCAATGTTGCACTTCTAGATGGTTTTAACAACAATGTTGTGCCGCAAGTGAAGGTTCGACTTTAGGGGGCATGGTGATTGTGCGTGAGGTATCTACCATTTCGAAAGAATCAACATTCGTTTTGTGTCAAAATGTTCAGTCCTAGAGCTTTTCTTACCTTTGTTAAATCTAAGGCATTGCTTTGCAAGGAATCTAGAGCAGGTGATGAGGACATAGTTAATACCTACATCATGGCATAATCGACATTAATTGTTTTTTTGCAGTGGCGATGGTGACGCGGTTGGGGTAAACTTTGATTCTTTATTTCGCTTATGAAGTATTTCGTAACTATCTCCGTTCCAGAATAGCAAAGTCTCAGCTTTCTACACCGGGATATAACGTATCTACCAAGGTGTAGCAGAGCCTGCATTTCATGATGTGTATGTGCATATGTATGTATAAAAATTCGGGATAGGAGCAAAAATCAGATAAGAAGTGGCCTACAGGAATCCTTAAAGATATATTCAAGTCCCTGTCCCAAAATTGAAAGATAATTCACTCGAAATTAATGCATTTGCTTTTCAAAATAGTTTGAGAGAGACGTAGTGTAAAACACATATATGTAACACAAATAATACGAATAAATAAATATACCACACGTATCAATCACAAGTGTATTGTGTATGTATGTAGATATGCTTGGTAGAGTATACCATGGCTTTGGTGCAGACGCGTATATATTCGAGAGCTGGCAAAGGCACCAGCCCGGGTCTCTCATCACTCGCCAAATCATATACATTGAAATGCTGCATAATTCCTGGAGGAAAAGAAAGCTGCAATGTCACTCAAGCGAAATTTATTTTCAGTAAACTAGAATGGATCCAAAGAAAATTAAGTCTCCTGCTCAAGAACACGCCTTGTCGTCAAGTCCATGAATCGAAATCATGACCTTGCGGTCGTGTTATATATTATATATATATATATATATATATATATATATATAATTAAATAACAATCGTTTTTTATTTGGTATATCTTCATTTGTCTCGCTCATTTTTACATTTTGGCGTTTTGCTGAGATTTCTCTTGAGAATACATACTTCGTGGTAATGGCGATTTGACGTCTATGTTTAGCATATTAGGTGTCCACTTTAGTGGTCATTCCTCTTAATTTTGTATATATATACATACTTACATACACACATATATACGTTGTATGTATGTATGTATGTATGTATTTATGCATGTATGTTTCAGCAGTTCCAACACAGAATATTATCATGTTATCATTTCACCTTTTCATGACAGCCATAAGTAAATATTGTAGTAAGTAGGGACGTGAAATTAGGCATGTTTCAGTTTGAACGATATCGGTGACACTGATATAATGATGGGCTTGTATGTAAAAATTTGTTGTTTTTGTATTCGCTTGTTTTGTCACTTTTATTGTTTTTCTTGTACTGCGCTTTTGTTAGAAACTGTCTGGGATCTTGATGTGTGAGGATCTGAGAACGAAATAGAGATATATTCGCGCACACACATATACATACATAGATACATAGATACATACATATATACATATATATATATATATATATATATATAATATATATATATATATATATATATATTATATATTATATATATATATACATACATACATATATATATATATATATATATATATATATATATATATATATATATATATAATATATATATATAATATATCCACGCGCACGCAGTTACAAGCACACATATGTTCCCAGACAAACATTAATTTACAAATCATATACGTAAGTCTATACAGATTAATGTGTGTATGTCTGTATTGTGTACATGTGTGTGTTTGTGTGTGTGTGTGTGTGAAAGAGATAGATAGAGAGAGAGAGGGGGGGAAGATAGATAGTGGGGGTTAATGCTTAAAATCTGAGAACAGTCAATATTCCTGTCTTCTATTTGTAGGAGATAACTCTTGGAAGCTTGCGGTGGATATGTGTCTATATTCGTGGATGCGCGATTTTAAACTTGTACAGCGACTATTATGGTTGTGTACATGGATACACCCCCCCCCATACACACACAGTCACACAAACACACACACAAACGCAAATATATATGCGTGAAAGGATGTGTTAATAATCATCACATCTAGCAGGCCAAGGGATTTCCATTGATTGTGTCCGCTGAAATATATGTAGTTATCTAAGCAATCTGTTTATTTATATTTTTATGGTTGCTCACGTGACGTACCTCTCAACATATTTCCTCTCTAGTTTGTTCACTTTTATTTAAGTGTGTGTGTGTGTGTATACAGTGTGTATATATATATACATATATGTATCTATACACACACACACACATATATATATATATATGTAATATACACATATGTAGGTATATATATATATATATGCATACGTATATATATTATATATATATATATATATATATTATATATATATATATATATATATAAAAGGGTAAAGACCCCCTTCGGTCATGAATGACCATGGGATTGCACCTAGAAAGTTACTCTCCTAGACACAAGTCTGGGCAAGGTTGTTTTTATGGAAGGCCAGCAGTCGCCCATGCATACCAGCCTCCCCTCTCCACGCCACCAGTGTTATCCAAGGGAAAGACAAAGGTCGATACAGCTTGGCACCAGTGACGTCGCAACTCATTTCTACAGCTGAGTGAACTGGAGCAACGTGAAAATAAAGTGCCTTGCTCAAGAACACAACATGCAGCCCGGTCCGGGATTCGAACTCACAACCTCACGATCGTAAGCTCGACGCTCTTACCACTGAGTCATGCGCCTTCATATATATATATATATATATATATATATATGCATACATACATATGTATATACATATAATGTCATACATCAATCTAATCCTAAAAGGTTTTGCGTTAGTAATACTGTGTAAGCTTGCATGTTTCTTTTTTATTTGTTACAACTAATTATCTGTTCCTATCTATATGTATAATATATACGTGAATTCGTACAGATTGTGTGAATTAATGTCAGCGTTTCTCTGGTGCTTATGTGTATGTATTTTTGAAGTATGGTTAATTCTAGTATGAAGCTTTTCGTGTCATTCTTGTGGCGTGTGTGGTCCTTATTGTTTACAGTAGCCCGTGTCATATAGCGCAGCTATCATCACACCGTTGTCATCAATATATTTTATTAAACCAGTTGGTCACGTTTCAGAATTCCAGTCTCTGGTGAAATGAGGTCGAAATTTATAAAGATAGCAGTAAACTGTTTTTAAATCATTGTCATCACCTGTCTGGAGCCCGGAGAACCCCCATTCCATACACACACACACTCTCTCTTTCTCTCTCTATCTCTCTCTCCCTCTCTCACACACACACACACGCACACTCACTTATGCACCCATTTACATGCACACACATATTCACTCAGAGGCACATTGACATTCACACGTACACACCCACACATTCATATATATATATATATATGAATGTATGCCCACCCACACACATTCACATTGACACGCGCATTAAACGAAGCGTCTAAAACGAAGCGCCTTAAACGAAGCGCATTAAACGAGTCACACATGGTAAGTGTGAGGCTACATCTACACTAATATTTTTGTAAAGAATTGTAGAAATATATGAGTTTAGAATATTTTTCTCAGTAAAATACTGAGAAAAATGTATTGTTTTTACAGGTATGGCTGTATAATTAACTAACATACTTTATTACAGTGTGGTTTCGGTTTTAGCCTCACTGCACAGTAGAATGGGCAGGTATATCTTGCTATAGTCTCATGCTGATGAATATCTTGTGAGGTAATTTTATAGAAATAATCTATATAGAATCACATCATACATATATTTATGTGGGTTTGTGTTTGACATCTGATTTTGATTTGTAACTTAGCGGCTCAAGAAAAGAGTTTGACAGGCTAAGTACCACATTTTAGAAATATAAGTACCCGGGCTGCATGGTTTCAAGTAAATATTTCAAAGTGGTACTCCAGCTTGGCCACTGTCTAATAACAGAAACAAGGAAAAGAAAATATGTACTACTTAGTCAGGTTCTTGTATATGACATTGAAGGCCCATATTAACCATAGCTTAAATTGGCAACGTCATAAATTTCCAGTGAATGAGCATTCATGTACAACATGTAAAATTTCAGCATTCTTTCATAGCACTTATCAGAAATAGAGTAGTTTCTGCCAATTCACAGGCGGCGATCAGGCAGAAACGTTAGCGCACCGGGCGAAATGCTTAGCAGTATTCCGTCTACCGTTACATTCTGAGTTCAAATTCCGCCGAGGTCGACTTTGCCTTTCATCCTTTCGGGGTCGATTAAATAAGTACCAGTTACATACTGGGGTCGATATAATCGACTTAATTCGTCTGCCTGTCCTTGTTTGTCCCGTATGTGTTTAGCCCCTTGTGGGTAGTAAAGAAATAGGTATTTCGTCTGCAGCTACGTTCTGAGTTCAAATTCGGCCGAGGTCGACTTTGCCTTTCATCCTTTCGGGGTCGATTAAATAAGTACCAGTTACGTACTGGGGTAGATATAATCGACTTAATTCGTCTGCCTGTCCTTGTTTGTCCCGTATGTGTTTAGCCCCTTGTGGGTAGTAAAGAAATAGGTATTTCGTCTGCAGCTACGTTCTGAGTTCAAATTCGGCCGAGGTCGACTTTGCCTTTCATCCTTTCGGGGTCGATTAAATAAGTACCAGTTACGCACTGGGATTGATGTAATCGACTTAATCGCTTTGTCTGTCCTTGTTTGTCCCCTTTATGTTTAGCTGTCTGTGGGCAATAAAGAAGAAAGAAATAGAGTAGATTTGTGATGTGTATATATACATTTCTGTAGATATATCCCGCACATTAGGTCACTGATACGTACCTGGTTGTTTGAGATTTTGTAGAGGGTTTATTTTAAAAACATTGTCACAAACTTTGTTGGTAATCGTTCATTGTGTTGCATTTTCTATTGAATGAACATACCCTGTAGTAATTTCGCTTGCGTTTCTAACCATCGTTTCAAACTAGATTCATTCATATTAATAATTTGCATCCTTACTGGAAATGGTGAATTTATAGTGCGTGAAATTAATTAAACATTTAATGTGTACAATACGCTATAGGTGAAAAAATCGATATGGACACTGACTTTGTCGTAAGAGAGAATGATTGAATGTATGTTTAGTATTGACATAAGTTAACCTATTTAATATATCTCTCATATGTGAAGGCGCGTGGCTTAGTGGTTAGGGCATTCGGCTCATGATCGTAAGGTTGTGAGTTCGATTCCCGGCGGCGCGTTGTGTCCTTGAGCAAGACACTTTATTTCACGTTGCTCCAGTCCACTCAGCTGGCAAAAATGAGTTGTACTTGTATTTCAAAGGGTCAGCCTTGTCACTCTCTGTGTCACGCTGATTATCCCCGAGAACTACGTTAAGGGTACACGTGTCTGTGGAATGCTCAGCCATTTGCACGTTAATTTCACGAGCAAGCTGTTCCGTTGATCGTATCAGCTGGGACCCTCGTCGTCGTAACCGGCGGAGTCTTTAGATCTCTCATATACATACAGACAATCCTATGCACACACCCGAAGCACACAAAGCACACATGTGTATGTATGTTCTTTTCCTTCTTGTCTTAAGTTCAGAGTAAGTTTTGATCGGCCACATACTTTGTAACAAGGTTGTGAAGGAAAACACTCTGTTTTAACCGTCATCATTTAGGTCTGATGAAAGTCTGGCAAAATTGTATAAAGTCCGCGATATCGTACGTACGTACGTACGTACGTACGTACGTACGTATGTATGTATGTACGTATGTATGTATGTACGTATGTATGTATGTATGTATGTATGTATGTATGTATGTATGTATGTATGTATGTATGTATGTATGTATGTATGTATGTATGTATGTATGTATGTATGTATGTATGTATGTATGTATGTATGTATGTATGTATGTATGTATGTATGTATGTATGTATGTACGTACGTACGTACGTACGTACGTATGTACGTATGTACGTATGTATGGAAAGAAAACTTTGCAGATCTTTTCCACAGTCTTTCTGTTGTAAACATGGATATCATAAATAAAATACCGCAAAGAGAGTACTGCAGCACATGAACAATACACCTTCAGGTGAAGAAGTAAATTTGGCATTACATATATTGAGATCAGATAGAGGTCCTAGATTGCACGGTAGTCCAGTGGAAATTCTGATAGCAGAGTGGTGGGTTTCATATTTTATCTAAAATACATAGCCTGATCATTCGTGTTTGGAATGAAGCTGCTGTGCCACAGTAATGCATAAATGGCATTGTAATCTGTATGTACTAGGGTAAGGGCCCAAAATCATTTGTCGTAATTCTAGAGGAATAACTCTCCTGGCACATACCGGGAAGATACTTTCAAGGTTCATGTTATATTGTCTCGTTGAAAATGTGTGTCCATATGCGATCCAGATGACCAACGTGGTTTCAGAATTGTACAAGGAACTATGGATATATTTTCTGTGAGGCGCTGTGGATTGGTTTGTGTAAACTTTGTTGCCCAACACATTTTGTACGCATCTTTAAGAAACTACATAGAAGCACGACGGCTCAGATAGTCTTTAATGCTGATCTTTCACGCGAATTTTTGGTGAACAATAGCGTCAAACAGGGAGATATTCCTGCCCCTGCACTTTTCTCTATTTTGCTGCATTGCTTTGATATGCCTTCAAGGAAGGCAACAGGAGAATCGGAATCAGGTTTCGGATATCTTGTCGCTATTTTAATCTTAACCCGGTTTAATTGCAAAGCAAATACTTTCAAAACAATTGTCACAGAATCGCTTTCCGCTGATGATGTTTCGGCACACTCAGTAAAATATATGCAACATATAATGGACAGCTTTTTCACTGATTTTGTACATTTTGGACTCATAATTAGTCTTAGGGAAGTATGTATGTATGTACGGATGTATGTATGTATGTATGTATGTATGTACGTATGTATGTATGTATGTATGTATGTATGTATGTATGTATGTATGTATGTATGTATGTATGTAAGTTCTGCATTAGTAAGGCAACATGAAATGAAGTATCACACAATACCGTCACAGTTCGAGGAATCGAACGCACGACTTTATGATCACGAGTCAATTACACTAACTACTAAAGTATATGCCTTTACATTTATACGCATGTGTGAGTTTGTGTGTGTGTACACGCCTGTGCTTGTGGCTTGTGTGATTCTATGAGGGTTGAAGTGTATGGAAATAAAATGCTGGAAGCGCCATTCTATATAAAAGCATATTTTACGTCTCGAAACAAGCTGTAAAGCAATGATTTCAGAACCAAATTTATTAACTACTTCTACGATAATCTATCTTCTCTGAGTAGAAATATTTCTTATTTGATGAAAACTAAGATTCACGACGTCATTCAGTGGTGTCAGATTTTCATAAATAATTAAACACTTAACAAGTTTTCTCAAGACCACACTTTGTTCTAAGAGAGATCTTGTTATACAGCAGACGTGCTTCATTTTTAATTGACACCACGAACAGCCTTGTTCGCTGAACAACTTGTTATCACATAGAACATTCCATTGCTTTATATTTATAGGTCATGCCACCCACTTGTCATGAATTTAGAAGATATGCCCAAATACGGCGTAACATTACTGATGCCTTCCAAAATAAATCAAACTCCTTCATTTGTGTTCGGAATTGTCAGTCTTATTGAAAAGTTGTTAGCATGTGTGAATCTACGATGTTAAATTTTGAAAGATTTATTTGACAGAAAGGAAAATATACAATCAACAACCGGTTGAAAGAAATGTGTGGATCAACAGGTCAACATCCAAACAATTCCAATTCCTTATAAATAATGAGTATTTCTGGAAGTCATCCAAAAAGGGTAAATATGGAAAAGATATTTAAATTTCTTCAATAATGTACTAGTAGGTGGTGGTTTCGCACGCAGGAAACAAATTAATTGTAAGAATTCTTATTAATTTTAGAGAAGCAAGAAACTTTTAATTGGAAGCTAAGATGTTCGAATGAAGGGAGTGACTATTACGGATCATTCAGTTCGCTAAGCAATAGCCCTGATATCTGCCATGTAACTACGATAAAACAGAAGAAGATGGATAACATTATTTAGGCTATAGAATCTCTGAATAAACGATAAGATGGTCATGGGTGAATAATTTTAATCATAGGTTTGTTTAAATAGAGCTACTGTAGAGTAAACACAACTAGAAAAAGCTGTACAAAACTAATTGTCTTGATTTAACTATGTAAAATATTCAAAATAATATCTTCTAACATTTTAGATCATGCGTCAAAATGCGGGGTAAAATATTATTTATATTATATAGCGCACAAGAGAGTTTGATTTCAATGTCTGTGATAATAATTCTAGTTTTTTGATACACATGATATTGGGTTGTCCGGAAAGTTCATGCCGATTTTTAAAGGAAAGAAAAAGGTCAATAAATACTTGCCATTACATTTTTAATCAACCAAATATGAACCATTTTGTTGCACAATTCGTCTCCATCTTTCCTTTAACTTGAAAATACTCTCTTCCCAGAATTGAGGTGGTTTCATGGCGAAGAATTCATCAAGGTGTCATTCTGCGTCATCCAAGTAATTGAAATTTTTACCATTAAGACTATTCTGCAGAGACCTGAATAAGTGGAAATCCGAAGGTGCAATATCTGGTGAATATGGAGAGTGGGGTAACACATCCCAGCCGAGCTGCAGCCATTTTTGTCTGGTTCCCAAAGCATCAAGTGCCGAAAATGAACTTTCTTATCTTCCAATTTAAAGGGTTACAGAATTAACACAGGTTATAGGAACGTAAACCTTCTTCCACGAAAAGATAGCTTAAACTGTGATCTAAATGAAGTTGTAGTCAAATCCTATTTCATGTACTCAACCATGTTCTAAAATAAGTGGAAAACTAAGCTACTATAAATCGGCACGAACTTTCCGGACAACCCAATAAATACAAGTTGTTCAATTAATACCAAGAAACTGAATGTTGTGGATGAGACAAGTAGAGAGAAAGTAAAAATATTGTAGGATTATTAGCTACGTTAGTCTACATTGCGTGTTCAGAATCTGGAGAAGTAAGCTCAAAATAATGGTATGAAAATCGATAATATGAATATCAGAAAAGCATTAGGTTTGATATAAGCAGCTATAACGTGGTTATTTGCCAATGGTTCTTTATGTATGCGCCCAAAAATATTATAGACAAAATAAATAGCAGTTGAACACTGGGGTTTATGTAATCAACTTACGCTCTCTCGCGAAGTTGCTGGTCTTGGGTCAAAATCTGAAGCGAATATATTAGGCAAGTAAATGCGATAATGTGGCGGAATCTTTAACAAAGTGTTTAGCGATATTTTGTTCATCCCTGTGTTCTAAGGTCAAATTCCATTAAGGTTAAACCTTGCCTTTCATCGTTTCGGGGGTGGATAATATGAGTACTAGTTGATCACTGAGATCAATGTTATCGTCCTGCCCCCACCACCAACATTTTTAGTCTTGTTCCACGACTTGAAAATAAGATATTAGGTACGTATTTATTGCTAGAAAATTCTTCAGATCTAGCGTAACATTTCCAGCCTTTCCTCATTATTGACAAAAAATGCCATTTGCAAAGATCCGTATTCCATTAAAAATAGTAATATCTAATTTAACGCTACAGTTTTCTGTGAATGAGACGTAATTTGATGTATACCAGCCAAATGAGAAGTCTGTATGTTTTTGCTCCTTCTGATATAAGTACTGCTATTCGTAGAGAAGTTTCAATGTTGAAATATACATTGGATATCATAATTGTACATATATGTAATGCATGGCAAAAAAAAAAAAATAAAATGATGGCAATATTTTGAAATCATTTGATTATATATATTGTTCACTAGAGCTGCCCTAAGGTGCTTAGACGAGAATAAATTTGATGTTAAGATTACTTTGATACACAGAAACACACCTGTAGAAACGCATACACACAAGTATTTGGTGGTGTGTGTTGCATTATACATTGTATTTCAATTGACCGGTTTCTATGAATTAGGATAGGAAGCAATCGATTCGGCTATTGTTCTTGCGCGTTTGGAAATTTCACCCAATCCAAATAAATCTAACCGTCTTTGGTATCTTCTAACGAATATTTCAATTTAGAAGCATAGGTGTTAAACACAGAACTATTGAGATCTAATGGAAGCTTTATATATGTTCTAGACATATGTGATTAATATTCTTATTCTCATATTATTATTTTTGAATACCAGTGACATTGGCTGCGTATTTAATTTAATTAGAAATCATAAAATTGAAACGTCACTAGTGCAGCTCAAGCGTGGCTGTGTATTAAGAAGTTTGCTTTTCCAAAATATGGCTTCTGGTTCAGTCTCAACGTGACATTTTGGGCAAGAGTGTTCTACTATAGTCTCGCTCCGATCAAAGCATTTTCAGTGTATTTGGTAAGCGGAAATAGAAAGAAGCCCATCCTATATATATATATATATATATATATATATATATATATATATATATATATATATATATATAGGTATACATACATACATACATACATACATACATACGTACGTACGTACATACATACATACATACATACATACATACATACATACATACATACATATATGTCTTTGTGTCTGAGTTTATCATCCACCATAGTTTCACAAGCGGTGTTTTGGTGTTTATTTTACTGTAAGTTCGGCAAGACAGACCAGTACAAAAAGTGTTCGGTTTGAAAAAACAAAGTATTGAGATCGATTTTTTTCGACAAAAATTCTTCAAATCGGTGCCTCAGCATGCCTGCAGCCTAATGATTGAAGCAAATAAAAAGCAAAACTATTTCATTTAATGAAATCACGGGGAACTATGAAGGTGAATAACCACCTTCCCACAACCGTAGGCATGCGAATTCATGTGAAATGTCCATATTTTTCATCTTTGGAAATATAAAAATTAAGGTGATTTCTCACATAAAAATAATGATACCATCGTTCTCTCTTTGATACTAACATCAGAGAGTTTCATGCAATTGATTAGAAACATCTTGCTTATTTTCAATTCTATTCTTTTACTCCTTTACTTGTTTCAGTCACTTGACTGTGGCCATGCTGGAGCACCGCTTTTAGTCGAGCAAATCGACCCAGAATTTATTCTTTGTAAGCCTAGTACTTATTCTATCGGATCTCTTTTGCTGAACCGCTAAGTTACGGTGACGTAAACACACCAGCATCGGTTGACAAACACAGACACACAAACATATACACACACAAACATATATATATATATACATATATACGACGGGCTTCTTTCAGTTTCCGTCTTCCAAATCCACTCACAAGGCTTTGGTTGGCTCGAGGCTATCGTAGAAGACATTTACTCAAGGTGCCACGCAGTGGGACTGAACTCGGAACAATGTGGTTCGTAAACAAGCTACTTACCATACAGCCACTCCTACCTGCAGGTGAAATTTCTGTACCCGACTTTGTGTATTCCATTCCCTTAAAATTCTACGTTTTGAAAACCCATAGTGATTATAATGAAGTGCATCAATGATTGGTTGTATAAATTAAAATTATAATCTGGTTATTTTGTAGGTTATCAGTCATTTGGCGTTTAGTGTTTTCTTTCTCACTTTTGACCTGTCCACTACATCTATGATTATACAACCAGAATTTCCCAGAGTTTTTTGGGACCCTAAGAAATAAATCATTTATTCGACGTTTTTATGGGAATATTGCATAGGCATTTCTTGCAGCGAAACAAAGGAATTAATAATATCATAAATTTCATATTTCGCATATGACACTCAGTGGCACATATGGTATTTTATATTGATTGAACAACAATATTTGAATATATGTGCACTCACATGAAACAGATAATCAATGTATATCGTGGCACTCCGTCGGTTACGACGACGACAGTTCCAGTTGATTCGATCAACGGAGCACCCTACTCGTGAAATTACCGTGTAAGTGGCTGAGCTCTCCACAGACATGTGTACCCTTACCATAGTTTCCGGGGAGATTCAGCATGACACAAGGTATGACAAGGCTGGCCCTTTGAAATACAAGTACAACAGAAATAGGAAGAAAGAATGGGAGAAAGTTGTGGTGAAACAGTACAGCAGGGTTCGCCACCACTCCCTGCCGTGGCCTCGTAGAGCACTAGGTGTTTTCGCTCAGTAAACACTCTCAACGCCCGGTCTGGTAATCAAATCCGCGAGTTCACTGTTCTTAATCACTGGGCAATTACGCCTACACTAATAACGTATATATAAATACATAGTGTATTGTCATATAGGTAGCACTGAGACGGCTAGCTAATCATTTGTTAGATAATAATATTCTTCTGAAAGCATTGCTGATCAGAAATTCCCAGAGAATTTCTACTAAATTTCAAAGGGTCTGGCAATCGTTGCTTCAGTTACTTTTAATTTTTCACCGCGATGTACGAAGCAACAAAAATACAAGTTGTAAATACAAGTTTCAAAAAAAGCATGAGCCGAGAATCAACCAAGTCATTCGGAAAATGTTGGTTGGCATTTTCTCAATTAATTGTAGTAATAAAGCGTCATGTAATGACTGAAATAATATTTATAATAATCGACCTGTGTCCCAGCACACAGTCCTAGGAATTTAAAACGGAACTGATGTCGCTACCAAAGTCAAAACAGCATTGACCTACGTTCTACAACAGCGCCCTATACACAGCAACCATCTTGCGATCCCATTTTCTTCTACAAGCTTAATAAAATATTTCATTTGCCAAGCCCATGAACCTTGCGGTTCCTTGTATATTTATGTATATATATATATATATATATATATTATATATATATATATATATATATATATATATATATATATACATATATGTCGGTGTGTGAGTGTGTGTGTATGTATGTGTGTATGTGTGTGTGAATATACAAGTACACACAGGCATACGTGTGCGCAGGCGCACATAAATTTCTCCCTCTCCAACTGATTTGTTTCCTCATTCTTCTCTGTAGAAGAGCGTAGGTACGTCAAAGACTTCCAGTTTTCCTGAGCAACAAACTAGCATACACTGTTTGTTATTGTTCCTTTGCCTGTTGCTTTCATTTGCTTTTTTTGTTGTTTTTTTGGCATAGTTTTGAACCCTGTACATAAGTGTGTGTGAGTGTGTGTGTACGCACAAGTGCGTGTATGCGCGCGCATGTGTTTGTGTGTGTGTGAGCGCATGTGTGTGTTTATGTGTGTTTGAGGGCGCGTACTGGTGTGGATATGCGTTGTGTGTGAATACCTGTGTGGATGTAAGTGTATCAGTGTGTGAATGCATGTCTGTTTGCGTCATTGCGTAGCCCCAAGTCGTCGTTGATGAAGGAAAGATCTTCCATCATGAATCAGCTCGTCTTCTTTTCTTTTAAAATCTTTTTAATGTAGCTCCACAAATTTTATTATAATAAATAACATTCGTTTTCGAAACCAGATAGAATATAATTTCAAGGAAATGTAGCTGGCAATTTTAGTTTCATCAGCCATGTCGAAACCACATTCTGATGATCGATATGCAAGCATTTTTTGTATGTGAGATATGTTTATAGGAAGAAAAGATAAAAAGAAATACAGAAACTGCACACTAGGTATAAAAGTAATGGCATTTAAAAAGAGCAAAGATATACACATAAAAATAAATGATTTGAGGTGGAATTAAGGAGTATAAAAATCATTATTATGAGTCATTATAGAAAGCCATACCGGTTTCTTCAAAGCTGATCACCAGATCGTTATAGCTGACTACTGATCTGGGACACAAATCGACTGTATTCATATATATATATTAGATATTTGTATATTGATACTTTGGTTTTATGTTCTATATATGATCTAAAACCTGAAAGTATATGAATTAACATGTTATTCTAAAATATATCAAATACTTTATGTTTATAAAGTCCTTGACATATTTGAGTAGATTTTGTTTGGTCTATAAACAAAATATGAGTACCACTCTAGTTCTGTCTATATATATGTGCGAAAAGACCGACAAAAAAATCTAGTTAGATAGATAAGCAGATAGAGTGAGAGAGGGAGAGAATGAGAGTTTGTTCCTGTACGCGTGCGTCTATGCAATATTTCTGCATGCGCTTGTTAGTATGAGATATACTATACCATAGATTCTAATGTTTTCATGAAAACTATTCTGTCAAAAGTTTCTCCCGTACCCCCGTATATAGCATCATATTTAGTTGATAATTTCTAACATTTTAATGTTCTTGCAGATTTTAGTATCTCGGTCCCGCCGCATATTTCTTTCTTCTTTTTTGACTTTGTACGGTTGTTTTAAATCCATAAGTTTTAATGTTTGGCTAATTCATTTTGGCGAACTTTTCCATTAAGATTTCCAGATAAGACTTCCCAAAATGAACATTAAAAGTATTTAGTGATGTATATTTTACAGAGTTAACAATCTCCTAATGTAATAAACGATATCAAATATCATCGAGATGAAAATTGTTGATAAACAGTTAGGTGATACGCTTTCATAGATTATTTTTGACGTAATGTTCATTTCTGTTTTTGGTTTTTGAATGTCTTTAATATTTTCTGTACTATGGAAAGTAAAAAAAAAAAAGTTTGCGCCTTATCTTTGATTTGACTTTAGAATGCCAGAGTCTACTGCTATTTTGTTACAAAGATAATAGTCTGATAACACGATCAAATAAATAAATGATTATTATTAAACATAAATTGATTTTGCGATTATATATTTTCCCTTTGCTTTCTATTTTACAGTTTCACAGTGTTGTATATATTGGGTACTAGCACAAATTCATGTTTCGGCAAGAACAACTTTACTAAAGCTAAAACATCTAAATATAATTACATTCTGTTTCCACTCGAGTGTGTTTCTATTTTGACACGCTGTAAGATGGGCTATAAATATCTTACTATCAATGACATGAAGATTTCATTTATTGTGAAGGTGAATCTAATTTACTTCGACGCTTTATACTCCATAAAGAAAGAACTCTCGTAAAAAAAGTACTAAATGTGGTAGCGTATTTCATTGTCTTCCTTCAATGAAATTCCCTATGAAAACGTATCCTTAAATTATGAAATGTGTGTCATAGACGTAATTAATTATCAGACAATAATAATGCATAATATTCCTTTGTTTCTGTCTAAAAAGATTTTAAACTCACAAATGATAATCGACAGTAATTCAATTTTATATATACTTCAATACTTAGCTCAGTTTCGGCCAAAATTCGCCCAGGTCATGAGTAACGTTATGCCTTACAAACGTTATGAGGCGCTCTCAAAATGGTGTCACGCAACAGATATTGCCGTCAAGACATGAATGTTAAACATCACATTGGACACAGTATATTCCTTTATTTTAATCACTCAGTGAATATATCTTATCTATTCTTCAAAACAAATAATACTGAGATGCATAGTTTTGATTATGGAAATGAAACACGTGAAAAAAGAAATACCAAATATACCAGATTTGATATTAATAACGTTCAGACAAAAAGGCAATCACACACCATTCAACGCTATCACTGAACTAATTTGAATGGACCCAATGAGATAGTATAATTGTACTCGATTATCGTAATAACATGTTAGCCAAATATCCCTCGAACTGCAATTCGTATATGAAAATTAGGTCATATTGTTTCGTTCAGTCTAGTATACTTTATTATTGAAGAGATGGTTGTGGTGCGAATGCATTTGACAAGGGCCTGCTACGATAAGGTTTATTTGAAGTTAAGGGTATGCAACTATTATAAGGCATTGTTCGAAAATTTCCGTATCATTTTTGTTAATATTATCATTTGACAAATTACAGTATTGTTCGAAAACTGAACAAAATAAGTTGTCTTTCCTGAAGATCGAGAATTGCTGTAATCAACTGATGTGTGGTAATATTACACTTGCTGCTGTGTCCAGGTATGGCTTTATTGATCAGTAGCTGATCTTTTCAGCCGTATGAACTCTTGCAGCATCACTATTGCTCTTCTGGAATCAGGTTGTTTACTTCCAGATGCTTGCTCATTTTCTGTGATATTATTGCATAAAGACTTCGTAAATTGTAGGGACACATGTTATCGGTTTGTAATTTTGTGGGTTTGCGTTTCAGTGGATTTGAGAATTAGGATAGTTTTCCCTTATGTGAGCCATTCAAACGTTGTCTCTGACTCTGCTAGTATTTCAATAAATTTCTCACCCATATTTTTATGTCTTCCTGTTAGATATTTTAACCAAACTTTGGTGGTGGGGGTCCTATTGTGCTCGAGTGCCTTCCAGTTGCTTAGTCTTTGCGGTGCTTGATTGATATCTTCAGTTGCTATAGGGTTCCTAAATTGTTAATGTGCTGTGTTCGTTGTTTTGGTAGACCTTTTCTGAGGTTGTTACTTCGCTGACCATATTTCCTTCCAGAATTCATCCACTTTTTCTGCTGTTGGTGCCGCAATAATCTCTATTTTATTTTTGACAAATTCCTGGTAGAATCTTTTGGGGTTGTTATCTTCATTCCGTAAACGGTGGCTTTTAACGGGTGGAGAGCTGAACCATCCTGGGTTACAGAGGATTCGCAATCTAGACTAGGGTCTGAAAGTTTACCACACCATAGTGGGTTACACCATGGTTCCTCTGCTTTGTGGCAGAAGTAGGAAGAAAGAGTGAAAGAAAGTTGTGGTGAAAGAGTACAGCGGGGTTCAACAATCATCCCCCTCCCCCAGTCGGAGACTGTTGCAGTCGTTTTTCTTATTATTCAATGATTTTGTTGTTCCTGCTGATACTGGTTTTTGCTTTTACTACGCTTATTTCGTTCTGAAATTATCAATATTTAATGATTTCTTTATTTTGATACTTTTTCTACTGAAAAATCATCATAACACACACGTTGAATGTTCTCCATGCAAAATTGCATCTCTTCAAGCGCATCCCAACGCAAATATATAAAATATAATGAAAAGAATACTTTTTTTACGTAAGAAAAAAGAAACTAATAATCCTTCCTTTTATCAAATAAATCATAATATTCATTATTTGCATTTAACTTTTCTCCCCTGACAATTCTCTTATAATTAACTTTGATTTGCGGAACTAATCTCGCCCCAAATTTTCACATATTGCAACATCAAATACATATAATGAGAAGAAAATAAACTTAAAAAAATAATAAATAATTCATAATTAAAATGAAATAGAATAAAAAGAAAATAGGCAAAAACCAAGTTTAAACACACAGTAAAAAAACTACACGATATGACGTAATCAAGTGTGTGATATTGTCATATAATAATTTGCTATAAATTTCACACTTAATGAAAATTTGCGAAGTTTGAAGACTTCATATAAATTTCTTTCAATTTCTATTTTGATATTTTTTCTTTAATACTTTATGTACATTATATTTATTTGTTTATTGGTAAATATGTTACAGAGAAATTCATTAAGATATTTGTTTAATTGTGAATTTATTGCAAACTTTAATTAGTGTCTAATATTACTTTCTCCATTAATTTTGGAAGTTATGTCAAGGCGGTTTTGTTGAAATATTTCGTTATTTGTACAGTGATCTAAAAAAAGCGATGATGTTCTGTAGTGTGTAACTAGAAAGATAACAAAAAGCTATATATACATATATGGACTCATACACATATGCATTCGCCGCAATTTTTATTTATCATGCACATATGCATATGCTTGCAAACATACCCGGACCCATACACACATGTATATATGTACTCTCACAGATGTGTTAATTTGCATAAATGACATGAGATCTTCGTATCCACATCCATTTCTGCATCGTTAGGTGACCCATCAATGAAAGTGCAATTATTTTGCTGTATTGAAACTGGGTTAACCAGAAATAACCTAAACGTCCAAATGTTTATCCGTGATACGTGCAATAATAAATGAATGATAATAAGAGACCTGTGACCATAAAAGGTCCAGCTAGGTAATTCTGTCTGTTGTTTAGTCAACATCTCAGACTGTTCAATACTCAATAAGGGAGGTAGAAATCGAACTATTATGGGACATTGCAGCCGGCCAGTAGCAATGCCGTATACCTCTAGAAGCAGTTCGGAATCTATCAATATATATTAACTGTTATGGTAAAGCTTTGTTCTTAATTCGAAAGTACACGTGTTTATATGAGTGGAATATTATTATAATATATAATTTCATAAACTTTTGTGTGGTCCATCATAATAGTTATCTCGATAACGTTGTCATAGGCGTAGGAGTGGCTGTGTCGTAAGTAGCTTACTTACAAACCACATGGTTCCGGGTTCAGTCCCACTGCGTAGCACCGTGGGCAAGTGTCTTCTACTATAACTTCAGATCGACCAAAGGCTTGTGAGCAGATTTGGTAGACGGAAACGGAAAGAAGCTCGTCGTATGTATATATATGTGTATGTGCGTGTGTGTATGTTTACCCCCTCCCCCCCAACATGTGTTTGTCCACTTAGCATTGCTTGACAACCGATGCTGGTGTGTTTACGTCCCCGTAACTTAGCGGTTCGACGAAAGAAACCGATAGAGTACGAACTAGGCTTACAAAGAATAAGTCCTGGGGTCGATTTGCTCGACTAAAGGCGGTTGCTCCAGCATGGCCGCAGTTACATGAGTGAAACAAGTAAAAAAGAGTAAAAGAAAAAGAGAGTTTTAACAATTATCCATTTGCAGCTGGTATAAATTATGTAGTACCATAACTGGGCATCTTTCTTTCCTGGACATGTGTGTAGGTTGACCAGAATTTTGAAATAAATTTTAGGATTCTATAGGATGAAGAATGTTTTGCTTTCGATCCAAAAATGGTGTCTATCTGTTTGCAAGCTTTCGTAGACCGGAATGTTTAAATGAAGCTTGAAATTTTTTACTGGATAGGAATCTTTTTGCCTCTAATCCAAATCAATGTCTTTTGGTTTGCAGTCATTAGAATTTGTTGAATAAAGCCTGCGGCTCTCAGTTGATGATGAAGACACACGATCTATTTTCACTCAGCCATATAGGGATTCGTTAGCGGTGTTGCACGTTGAATAACGAATTCGGTAACAAGTCTTCACCTATCATAACCATTACGCTTATAAGAGCTAGTTTGATGAAATCCGTAAGAAAATATACCTTGGTCAAATTACGACTCATTTTTAGCAAAATGACCTGAATGTTGATCTGTGAAAAGATAAATTTCTTGCTTGCGTACACGTTAGAGAACTTTCATTTTAGATCAAAGTTTTAACAGTGCAGATAAATCATGAATATCTTTCACTTTTCTTCATTTGGTGCCACCGACATATATTCCTTTAATTTGAGATTCATTCTTACGAGAATCATGCACTGCTGTACACAGGGTACTCATAGTTCCTTTCTGAGCTGTTTAGTTTACTACTCAGCGGAAATAATTGGTATAATTTAAGCACTTGATCCCTTCGCATATTCATGGCAATGCTACAAGTTGGGCAGCGAGCTGGCAGAATCGTTAGCACGCGCGGGCGAAATGCTTAGTGGTATTTCGTCTGCCGTTGCGTTCGAGATCGATAAATTAAGTACCAGTTACGCACTGGGGTTAATGCAATGGACTTAATCACTTAATCTGTCCTTGTTTGCTCCCTCTGTGTTTAGCCCCTTGTGGGCAGTAAAGAAATAAAAATCGTTAGCATGCCGGACGAAATGCTTAGCAGTATTTCGTCTGCCGTTACGTCCTGAGTAATTCAGCCGAGGTCGACTTTGCCTTTCATTCTTTCGGAGTAGATTAACTAAGTACCAGTTATGCACTGGTACTTATATCGCACTGGGGTCGATATAATCGACTTAATCCGTTTGTCTGTCCTTGTTTGTCCCCTCTGTATGTAGCCCCTTGTGGGCAGTAAAGAAATAAGAAACGTCAGCACGTCGGGCGAAATGCTTAGCGGTATTTTGTCTGCCGCTACGTTCTGAGTTCAAATTCCGCCGAGGTCCACTTCGCCTTTCATCCTTTCGGGCTAGAGTAGCTAAGTACCAGTTAAGCACTTTGGTCGATATTATCGACTTAATTCCTTTGTCTATCCATGTTTGTCTCCTCTATGTTTAGCCCCCTATGGGCAATAAAGATATAAAAAAAAGCTACATATAAGTGCAACGTAAGATTGAAAACAGGCTGTACACAGTGATTGTAGCTTCAGTATTTGAATAGATTATGTCAGTAGATATATTTTGTACTAAAGGACATAGCAAGTAATAAGTAATCCAGGATTTTTTTCTCGTTCCACCGTCAGTCAGAACAGCAAGTAAGATTTTGGATATCGTTGCAACATCATGGAGGAAATTGAAGGATCGACTACTTACTTATACTGCTCTAGCATTATAATCATTGTCAATGACTTTTAATGTTGTGAAACACACAAGTATTTCACGTGCATCATATACATACGTACATTGGAAAACACAGCGGCAGATTATATATGCAAAAGTACACACTCAGACGCACACACTGTGTTGACCTAATCGTACTTTCAGTTGTTAAGCGAAAATACAACAGAAGTTTGAAACAAAGCAATTTATTCAATTAATGATATAATTAAAGTTTCTTGGCAGGTTCTTCTGCCATGCAGTGGCAAATTCAATAATCCCTATTCAAAGAATTTTCAGTGTTACTACTGGAAGAATTTTTCCCAAATGAATTATTACATCTTCGGTGTTGTAGGTCTTTCTAGTCATTTATTTTGAAGAGACCGAAAACGGCGAGAATCTGAAGACGCAAGGTCGGGTGAATATGTGGGGCGAGAGGAGACACTTCATCGCCAAGCAATGGTAAACCACCTTCACATTTTCCACATGGACGTTTTCGTACCTCTTTCCAAATGGGATTGGAATACACGTGACTGGACGACATTTTGCAATAAATGCACAGATCACGGGATGTAAATTATGCGTACATCTTAATTCTTCAGTCCCTTTCATTGGCCCTGCATTTTTCCCGCGAAAATACGATAAACATAGATTAATCCATTCGTTATTATATACTTGTATACATATACACACATACAAATACGTACATGGATGCGCAAACACTGCATACAAACACACACACACACACACATACACACACAGGTATGCGTTTTTAGGTTTGCTGATGTTTGAGTAAGTTACTTCGTATGTTCTGCAATGTGTGGCCCACTCAACACAAACTTTCTAGATAGATCACCATTTAATTGTTTTAACACCTGTTTCCTTTGAAATATACATCAATAGTTATATGATTGCGTAATTACAACACATTTAATTAATAAATATTATGTAATATTAGTTATGTATTTTAATTACGTAATTATATTATTGATGATATTTATTCTAAATGAAACCTCTTTTAACATCAATCGAATGGTGATCTATCTGTGAATTTTATGCTACTTAATTTTTCATTCTAGCATTCTCAGGATCGTTTTCGCTGATTATGTATAAACATGTAAACGTTTACTATATAGATTTACTACTTTGTAAGAGCCTGAAAACCTATTATTAATTCATAAATATTTATCAGCGACAAAGGCAGTATTAAGAATTGATAGGTAATATTTATTCTGACTTAAACGTGGATGTTGTGTTAGAAGGAACTATGCTGCGGTAGTTACTGTAACAGAAACGTTCATATTAGAATTAGCATTTGGTGCGGAATTGTGAAAAATGGTTCAATATTAACACGATCGAATTTTACACCAAAAACTAATATGAGGGTTTCTCTCCAGCAGAACACTTGCATTAAAGTAGAGATAATTATTACCTCTCATTATTTATCCAATTCTTCAATTCTTGTTCGAATCCTCCTTGTAGGTTTTCATTTTTTCATGTATATAAATTTGTGCGTGTATTTATGCATGTATGTATATATATATATATATATATATATATATATATATATATATTATATATATATATATATATATATATATATATATATATGCATGTATGTGTATATATATATATGTGTATGTATAAATATATATGTGTATGTATGTATATATATATATATATATATATATATACACACACACGCACACGTATATATTGGGTCATCCCATAAATAATGCGATCTTTTTCAATTCCATGTACTAAAGCCGGTAGTAATTTTACCTTGTCCATATTTTATGTGCAAATTTTGAGGAATGCAGTTTGATTTTCAAATTTACTTTTTCAAAGTTATAATGGAAGTGACAAAGGAGAATATTCGGCCTATTTTGCTTTATGTGTTCAATAAAGGCAACATCGCAACGGAAAATGCAAGGAATACTAATATTAAGGAATATTAATGGGGATCGGTGGTTCCAGAATTTTCGAACCGGAAACAACAGCCTAGAAGACGCGCCTAGTCCAGGACGATATTTAGAGCTCGACGAGGATGTGCTGCAAAGCTTCGTGGAACAAAATCCCATCTTAACTGTTAAGGAACTAGCAGAGAAGCTTGGATTTGTACATTCAACTATTCATCGAAACCTGCATACCATCAGAAAAGTCAGTAAATTGGGTCAATGGGTTCCTCACAAACTTTCCGAGTTTAATCGAGGGCAAATATTGAATGTATGCTCTTTGTTGTCATGTCTCACGAATGAACCTTCTTTGGACTGAATAATGACGGGTGACGAAAAATGGGTTCTCCATAAAAATGTCAAGCGCCGAGGACAGTTTGTAGGAAAAGGAGAAACATCGGAAATCCAGACTAAATAGAGTTTTCACCTACGTAAGGTGTTGGTATCTGTTTGTGGGGATATGAGAAGTGTAGTCCACTTTGAACTTTTAAACCCAAACAAAGTGATAAACAGAACTACCGTGAGCAGCTTGAGCGTCTGAAGTCAGCGCTAGAAGAAAAACGACCATCTTTCGTTTCAAGACGAAAGGTGTTCTTCCCTGAAGATAATGCTTGGCCACATGCAGCGAGTATGACATTCCAAAGGCTCGAGCAGTGTGAATGTGAAACGATGCCTCACCCACCGTATTCACCAGACTTTTCCCCATCAGATTATTGCTCATTCTGCAGTCTTCCAAAATAATTTGAACAGGAAAAATATGGATTCTGCAGACGTGGTCAAAACAGTACTGGAGGAGTATTTTTCGTCACGGACAAGTGAATTTTGGAAGAGAGTATATTTTAGATTTTAAAATAACTTCGTATGTATGTATGTGTGTATGTATGTATGTATGTATGTATGTATGTATGTATGTATGTATGTATGTATGTATGTATGTATGTATGTATGTATGTATGTACGTTTGTGTGTATATGTCCGTATATATATATATATGAAGAAGATGGTGATATGCTAATTATGATGACGATAGAAGATGAAATTGATGATGATAATGATGATGATGATGACGACGACAACGATGATGATATTGATGTTGGTGACGGTAATGGTTGTTTTTCGTCTCCGAACTTTTGAATATAAAGATATAACTGATAAATTGTTAACTAAAGCCGTTACGGAAAATCTGATATAAACACATATAACTATATTAACATAGAGGCGAACGCACTAGTAAATAGCTTTAATATAGGTAAAAGAACCAAATGTCTGGCTAAGAGGAAGGCAAGTGTATCGGAATGTTTATGATCTTTCACTGAAAGATCATATACCGGGTTTTCGCAATAGACCATAACGCAGGCTAAATAACCCGGCTAAGACTG
Source organism: Octopus sinensis (assembly GCF_006345805.1). Classification (NCBI taxonomy): domain Eukaryota; kingdom Metazoa; phylum Mollusca; class Cephalopoda; order Octopoda; family Octopodidae; genus Octopus; species Octopus sinensis. Next base: position 47,137,627 of record NC_043006.1, read on the forward strand.
AACTATTGTTAGCATGCAAAAATCTTTTGAAACTTTTACAAGAATAATTAAGTCTCAAACTTGTTGATATGGTCTAACAGTTTCTTGGTGATATCTTGATTCAAATCCAATCACAATAAAAATGAAGGAATTGATTTCTACCCGTCAGTCTTTGAACCGCTCCTACTTAACGCATTAGAGTTTCCACGTTCATTTATAACCGGAGATGAGCAAGAATTTACAGCTCATTATGCCCGCACATAAGACATTGTTATTCAGTAACCGATCTATTTGGACAGAAAAACAAAATCAAATCGAACTACCCCCAATGGGTTCATATGGTACTGCAGATAAAAGCGATTAAACTGATTAATACATTTCAAACCATCATAATTTTCCGACCATATTATCGGCATATACCGCAACAATGCTTAAGCAGTAGCAATCAATTGTGATGGCTAAGCTATGGATTCCTTTAGAAAGCAATTAATTTCTTCCTTCAAGTCTTTAGGACTTCAAATTTCTATTGCCACCAACTTAACTGAAACTTAGCAGTAAAACGCTAAACATGAGGAAATAAAAACCGTTCGATGGACACTGGTTGTAGAGTCGCAGCGTAGCAACAAACTCACAATTCCTGCTTTGATGCGCAGGAATGTCTTCTTATACGAATTGAAGCAAATATGTGGAGAATTTCAGCGGCACTTTGCCAAACTGTACGTGGGACGCGCTGTGTCGGAGCAGAAGATGGATCTCACCTCTTACATTGGCAGTATGCTGCGGCTTTTGAACAAGGTGCAGATTTCTGTGGAATGTCGACAACAGCCGCAAATATACGCAATGCGATGAGTGGCTGCTGCGCGCAGGATACGTTTTCTAGGGTGGATGTTTGACCATCGAGCTTCATTGTCATAATCCAGACTTGATCGGTGATCTCTTCACAGGCGTCTACCGCAACTGGCAGTAGAAGTGGAGACTTCCCAGTTCTGTGAGCCAAAGTGTTTTGGGGCCGCTGAGAAACGATCCGATTAAGGGTTAGAGCAAGAAATAGTAAAGCTGTTGTCGTATGCAGCACCGATCCGATTATCGGCCGAATGCGATTGACCCGTTGCCTTCTTTTAGACGTGAAGGGCAGGCATATTTCCTCTGTTTCGTTGCTGTGGCAAAACAGGAAGTGTGGGGAATGAGGTTGAAAGTATCGAAGATAAGCTCTTTCTTCTTCGGCGAAGGTTTTATCGACTTAATCAAGTTCCACTTGAAAAGGAAAGTGAGGTTAGAGAGAGAAATGTTTTTTGCCAGTAGTTTTATTGAAACGTAGGTGGTGGTGAATATAACTCTTGTGAATGCGCCAAATCGGATCACGCGCCTGTTGGCACGAGGGAAAAGAGAGGAGAAGGGCACCCGGCCCAGTTGAGTGTCCATGATGAGCGGGATTCCTTCGCTTCGTCTCGATGAAGATTCCCTCATTTTGGGGTATTTTATCGCTTGAAATTTTTTAATTGTTAATTAAGCTGTTTATCACTGTTCACATGCACTACTTGTAAATTTCCAAAGTCCTTTGTGTAGTACTGTATTTTGTTTTTAGAGTGTATCTTTTGTTTTGTGTCTGGCCAATAGATACGGATCATCATCGTCCATATTGTTACCATCATCATCATTATAATCATTGTTACCATCATTATAATTATGTAACGCAGTGAGCTGGCAGAATAGTTAGCACGCCGGGCAAAATGCTCGGCGTCATTTCATCCGTCGGAGTTCAAAATCCGCCGTGGTTGACTTTACCCTTTAACTTTGGGGGGGTCGATAAAACAAGTACCAGTTGAACACTGGAATCGATGCAACTGGCTTCTGCCTTCCCCGATTTCACTGGCCTTGTGCCAAAATTTGAAATCATTCTCTTTATTATCATCCGAAGGAAGCGACCTGCCAAAATCGTTAGCACGTCGGGCAGAATGGTTAGCGCTGTTTCACATTTGCAATGTTCTGAGTTCAAATTCCACCGGGGTCGACTTTGCTTTTCAATTTTTCGGGATCGATACATTAAGTACCAGTTACGCACTGGGGTCGATGTAATCGACTAGTCTACCCCGCAAAAAATTTCAGGCCTTGTAGTTATAAAGGAAAATACCATTATTATTACTGTCCTCATCATTATTACTGTCCATGGAATAATGGACTATATTATTTATATTAACCGAATTGTATACGATCCAGCCTAGATTTTCCACACACACATTCACACACACGCACAAACACTCACGCCTACACCGCGCACAAACGCAAGCGCCCACTCACACACACGCACACGCTCATACACACAAGTCGTAACACTTATTGAAGTCGAACCATTCTGTGTCATTTCGCATTTACTCAATTCCTTAAAACGACACATCCACACCCACACTGCAGTTTTTTTTTTGTAACTTATTCATGTCTATTTACATTGCTCTCCCTGATTCGATTAGACACCAAATTATAATTTTTGTTATCTGATTTTTATATTTCTCTTATTCATGACAGTATTATTTTGAAGGAAGATATTGCTATTTTGCCGCCGTTGTTGTTGATCTCCTCTCAATTTGTTCTAGTTGTATCGTTGTTGTTTCTTTCATTTGTTTATCATTCTTTATATTACATTTATGGTATACTGTCATGGTTAACTATTATACTTCTTGTTATTCTTTGGCTGTTATCCTTCCTTCTTATTATTCTTGATCTAATTGTCAGTGTTCATTATGGTATAGAAGTTGTTATCTTTATTGCTTCCATACCATACTCTCTATATAATAAATACTTTTTTTTTTCATTTATATTGTTTGAATAGTTTCTACTACTATTGTCTGTTCTGTCGTGTATATTGTTTTGCTAATAAAAGTTGTATTTGATATTGTACATATCTTAAAGACTACTGTTATGTTGTTGACGTTGTTGATATTGATCATGGTAATTATTATAGCCGAAATATTAATATATTGTCTCCAAATTCCGTTTCCTTGTAAAGGGTGTGTATTTTATTAATCATTTAATTCTTTTTGTTGGTGTTGCTGTTATTACTTCGGACTAGATCTAATCAGATCGACAATGTTTATTAGTGATGGCGTTATAATCATACACATCACATATTTGTAATTTTTTTTGTACATCCGGAATTGCTTTCTATGAGAACTCACCTCCGTCATTTACAGAGTGTAATACTGATCTATGAGGGGACGTTTAGAGCGATGAGCGATGGAGAAGAGGTTATAGCATACTACATACATAGGGTGAACATGACTTGTGAAGAAGTAGTAGCTGTGATTACTTAACAATAGTCCAGCGATTAATTATCCGATCTCATCTATCATCATATACTCTCATTTGGTCTTATTTCTAAATCAGGATTAAATTATTTAAAAAATCTCTTAATCTTTCTTGTGTATCTTTATACTTGTGTCGGTCATGTGACTGCGGCCGTACTAGGTCATTGCTATGACGAATTTTTAGTCGAATGAATTAACTCCAGTACATTTTTAAAGCCTCATACATATTCCATCGGTTATCAAGTGGTGGTGGAGTAAATAGAGGCACAGACACAAGTATATAGACACACACGCATAATACATAAATACGTATATATATTCGCAATGAAAGATCGCTAGCCACTATACCATTTTCTATTTTCTCTCCCTGTTTAGTTCTCTGTTCCATTTTGTTGAAGAGCATAGGCTCGAAACGTAAAAGACTTTCTCAATTCTCGAGCGTAAAACTAATACATATTTCTGTTGTTTACACATCCGCATTTGTCTTTTCTTTTTTGTAAATTCTCACTATATATATATATATATATATATACATATATATACGATGGGCTTCTTTCAGGCTCCATCTGCTAAATCCACTCACAAAGCTTTGGTCTGCCTGAAGCTAGAAGAGGAATTAAAGGTGGTACACGGTACGGCTAAGCCTGGAACCACGTGGTTGGGAAGCAAGCATCTTGCCACACTATATATATATATATATATATATATATATAATGAATACCAGGCGCAGGTGTGGCTCTGTCGTAAGAAGCTTGCTTCCCAGTCACACAATTCCGTGTTTAGTCATACTGCGTGGTACTTTTGGCAAGTGCCCACTATAGCCTCGGGCTAACCGAAGCCCGTCGTATATATATAAAAGTAAAATAATTTAGAAGAATATAGGCAAGGGAATAATGTTCACCATTCATATTTTTCCAGAGGATATGGATGGTGGTCAGTACATCCATGAACGCACATGTCCTGAGATAAAATCCTAGTAAATCTAGGCCGTTTTTGGCCAGTTTTTATTATTATTATTATTATTATTATTATTATTATTATTATTATTATTATTATTATTATTATCATTATTATTATTATTATTATTATTATTATTATTATTATTATTATTATTATTACTATTATTATTATCATTATTATCATCATTATTATTATTATTATTATTATTATTATTAGTAGTAGTAGTAGTAGTAGTAGTAATAGTAGTAGTAGTAGTAGTAGCAGCAGCAGTAGTAGTAGTGGTGGCAGAAGCAGCAGCAGCAGTAGTAGTAGCAGCAGCAGTAGTAGTAGTAGTAGTAGTAGTAGTAGTAATAGTAGTAGTAGTAGTAAGTGTAGTAGATTTGTCAGAGTTCTTTTGTTACACATCCTTGGCCTCTTCAGCGAGTCTGATCTTTGTGGCTCCTCTTCTCTCTGGTTTATTTCAAGATCGCCTGGATTTACCAAGGATTTCAACTAAGGACCTATACCTTCATGGAAATACCGACCAACAATCATATCTTCTGAGGAAACATTATTCTCTTGGCCTATATTTTTACTCTTTATTCTTCTATTTTATTCCTTATAAACTGTAAATGTTATTCCTTGTAAACAGTAAACTTTTCCTGTCTTAAATATGCATACCTTGTCCAGCATGACAGAATACTCAGTGCGTGGACAAACTAATCTCCCGCTTGAGTTATCCCAGAAATGGCTACAAGACACCAAATTCACAATACCCTAATTAAATTATTCAAAATGATTAGAGATACTCGTTCTGTCTTGGTTTTAATTTTTCCTCTGATATAATATACACCTGTTATAATGGAACCCCAATACGAATCCCTAGATCCAGCCTTAGCTGTGATCTTGGAACCTATTGGTCGACCAAGTATAATCCTTACTCAGCGTACATATTCATTTAGATCTCAAATGAACTAAAGCCCTCATATTCTTTATTTGTACGTGTGTGTGTGTGTGTGTGTGTGGTGTGTGTGTGTGTATCTATGAGTGTGTATCTTTTTGTCTGTTTGTCCGTCTCCCACGTCATCGCTTGACAAGCGGTGTTTACGTCCCCGTAACTTTGAGGTTCGACAAATGAGACAGATAGAATAAGTACTAGGCTTAACAAGGACGTTCTGGGATCGAATTGTTCGGTTAAAACCCTTCGAAATGGTAGTCCAGCACAGCCGCAGTCAGATGGCTGAAAGAAGTAAAATAATAAAAGTATATATATATATAATATATATATATATATATATATATATATATATGTATATAGGTGAGAGAGTTGGTGTGTGAAAGCACGTGGTTGGATGTAGGAAAAATGAATAAGAGTGAAAAAACTACAGATGGTTTGTGTTATAAGGTTAAAAAATATATTTAGCTCGTTATGTTAGAAAAATATTATGAAATTTTGTGTATAGTAACATAGTTTTTGTAGAAATAACCGGTTTCGTATAGTCTTTGCAAATTTCTTTACCTACATCGTGTCATGTCTTCGCATGAAGTGAAGCACTATGTAATCCATCCGAAGACATGGCACGATGTAGTTAAAGAAATCTGAGAAATTTGAAAAACTATTTCGCTCTTTTTTATTTCATATATATATATATATATATAATGTGAAATAGAAAGATGAATAATCTTGTAGTAGATTAATCAAAAGTTTAACCGATACCTTAGTAGCAAAAATCACAGCAGTAAACAGCACGGTTGGAGGTACAACCATCTGGCGTTGCAACCGTGCGTTGGTGCGGATAATTGAAATTAAAACATTATTGGTGAATTGAAGAAATGGAGCTGAACGCAGATTGAACAGAAATCGTTTTATTTCATTCTACACGTGTTTCGAAAGGCACAAATTACCAAAATCCGATTGAATAATGGGACCATATTGTGTCTTTCTCTTCAGGAAGAAAAAAGGAAATCCGTTGGAAAAACAAAAACAGAACAGAGGCGGAGCAAAAACAAAAACAAATCGAACTATGCTCCTAAGAGCCCATGGCGAAACTGTTTATCAGTGTATGTTGAGAACCGGTGGCTGAAGAATTCAACGGGTCAGGCATCGGTCAATCATGTGGGTGAGGGTGTATAGATGTTCTTTGTGACCGAGAATAAAGTTCTGACTATTTAAGGAATATTGGATGTTTTATAAGGGGCGAGAAAAAATCTACTTAGAGACGTGTGTGTGTGTATACTGTTCTATATATGTGTGTGTTGGCGTAGGGGTAGAAAACATTTTTTGTGTACGTGTGTGCGTTTGATCGTTCGGCTGTCAGTGGCTACTGCCGTGATAACCGTTGGGTGGCAGAAAGAAAAAAAAAAAAAATATATATATATAATATATATTATGTTTTATGTGTGTGTGTTCATCTAAGCCTGCCTTGTCAAGGAAACCCCCCGCTGTGAAAAAACCAAGCCCCGTTTGTCTTACAGGAGTAATTCCCCTTGCAGTGGTTAATCGTAGATATCTTAAAGGCTATTTCACAATTTGTTACCAAGGGCTATGGATGCCGGTATTATTTATAAACGCTATTTAAAAGCCAGATCAGTGTAACGCCGCCAATGGGGGCATCGAAAAGCCGACTGTAAGAGCCCGTTTACCATCCGGCCTCTGGCAAACAAAATATGGAAGAGTTCGGAGACACAAAGGTTGCACTGTCTTCTGCCCCTATCAAATGGGAGGGCCACCGACAAAATTGACCAAAATTGATATATATATATATATATATATTATATATATATATATATATATATTATATATATATATATATATATATATATATATATATATATTATATATATTTCCTAAGCTTCTTTGGTTATTGTCCCCCAGCTATGGTCACCAACCAGTTTGAAATTAATTGCTGAACTTGAGGCAATCCAATAAAGTTACAAGGAGAAGATACCTCTATACAGTATATAAGCTACTGGAAAAAAAACTCAGGATATAAGAAAATAATCCCTGGAACATTAGGTGGAAGATCTTTGGCATTGAGAGTTACATTGTCGCTAGAACAGGGCGCCACTGAATAGCGTCAAAGTTTTCAACTATGCCATCAAGATATAGGACAAGATATTGCAGTAACTTGGGCTTTAAAGGCATGTACCTCTTCAGACTCCTCCCAAAGGAACTCAGAGATCTACACGGGGTGGATGCAGATGTCTTCAAAACAAAATTAGATCTCTTACTGTCAAGTGTCCCAGATGAACCAACATCATATCAGGAAGTGCAAATGAGGGCAGCGGCGTCGGACCCCCTCATGCACCAAATGTCAAAGTTCTAAAAACAATTCGTAAAGTAAAAAATTTGTAGCAACACTCGTGAGCTGAAATCAGTTTATTTCACTTCAATTTCGCTTCAATTCATATATCATCTGAGAAGAGATTCGAAATCTATATTTTCGTATATTATTTCTCCTTCAGTCCAAAGCAAAATAGTGATGCATATGTTGTTACTGATTTGTACAGTGTGGATTGATAAAATCTTTTTCAAATTTCGTAAGTTAATTCACTCAAGAAGATTAGAGACATATTAGTAATGGACTTAATGGATTTACGACCAGAGTTTGCAGCTTAAAAACGAAGGTAGAGAAGAAGCAATCCCTTTAGTACTATGCTACTGCGTCACAAGGAAATTTATTAGCTATTTATGAACTTCTATATGGAGCACATCTATAATTAATTTAAACTTATAAATCAATAGTTGATAGTTTAGTATTCCACACATGGTTAGAATAGCCATTTCGTTACTAATTCTCTATTACCATGACACCTAATGAGTCCAATATTGTCAGGTTTAGCGTTGGAATCATTATTTAAAGAGAGTTTATTTCAATTGACCAATATTGTATGAGCGCAAAGGCATTTCGTATATTATGGTGGCTGACAATATTAGTAATTGCCCGCCATCGTCGCGTCTGTTTTAACGATATTAGGATATATTAGTTCTGTTGGTGGTGTTATTCTTTTCAATTTAAAGTAGAGTAATCATGGAGAAATACATCGAAGTTTAATTATGTATTAGGTATTGTCATCATCATTATCACCATCACATGATTAACATATATCAGTTATCAGACTAGGGCTTTGGTATTGATTTTATATATACATAGGCGTAGGAGTGACTGTCTGGTAAGTAACTTACATACGAACCACAGTTCCGGGTTCAGTCCCACTGTGTGGCACCTTGGACAAGTGTCTTTTATTATAGCCTCGGGCCGATCAAAGCCTTGTGAGTGGATTTGGCAGACGGAAACTAAAAGAAGCCCGTCGTAATATATATATATATATATATATATATATATATATATATATATATATATGCATGTGTGTGTATATGTTTGTATGTCTGTGTTTGTCCCCCCAACATCGCTTGACAACCGATGCTGGTGTGTTTACGTCCCTGTAACTTAGCGGTTCGGCAAAAGATAGAATAAGTATTAGGCTTACATCGAATAAGTCCTGGGGTCGATTTGCTCGACTAAAAGGCGGTGCTCCAGCATGGTCACAGTGAAAGTGACTGAAACAAGTAAGAGAGTAAAAGAGTATAGCAGGTTCTCTTGCGTGTGTATGTGTGTGTATAAAACGGGGGTACCCAAAAGAAACCGGAATTTTGCAATATTATTTCATTCATTTAGATTTACATATTTACAAGTTCATCAAATTCAAAGTATTCTCCATTTGAAGCAAAGCATCGGTCCAGACGCGTTTTCCACATCCGAAAATTCCGTAGCACCATGTTTCGACAACACTGATGACCTTCAAAAACACGTGCGGATCAACTTCCAACCGTTCTTTCAGTTCACGACTTGCGTTCAATCGTGACTACTCTTGATCTTCCATGAGTAAACGAAGCACAAATTTTTTGCTGCAACACTTTTCATTCGCAATTTCTAGATCAAAATTCGTTGGCAGCAGCTCCAGGACACACTAGTCATATCAACAAGTTCGTCAGTTGTTCGGCAACAGTTCTCCACGATTAGTTCATAAATTTTCATGATGTTTTCATTCGTTCGGGAGGTGGACGGTCTCCCTGAATGAGATTGGTCATCAAGCGACAAGTGGCCATTCCTAAACTTAGAAACTTGTATTTTGCTCGTGGCAGGTTCCTTGTAAGCTGTTTAAGGCATGAGAACTGTTTTGACTGCCGTTTACCGCACGAGCAAACGTAAATAAATGGTACAACGAAGTACCGATATTTACTGGAAAATAGCATTATCCGTTTCTAGGTTTTTCATTTTTCAGATGTTCTTCCTAGAGGTAAGACAAATTTTTTTCATGTTTGTTGCACACACACACGTCTTTGCTAGTATATACGCAGTGAAGCTATACAATAGCGTCGTATTGCTATTGCTATTTTCCAGTAAATATCGGTACTTCGTTGTACCATTTATTTACTTATATATATATATATAATAGAAATATTAAAATAACTAAGTCTCTCTAAAAGAGAACAGCGGCAGCGTTCCCGGAAAATAATAGTTATCGCCATACTAATATGGCATTCTTATAAAAATAAGAAAAAAGCTGTCCGCTTATTAGCTCCATGAGGCCATCGCCTTAAGTTAGCTATTTGATACACAAACTGTATCCATATAACCTTCGAACAAGGGAGGTCAGTCGCTCCACACTACTTGACCGGAAGCTACAGACGCGTTTCGGGGTAGTGTGGAGCGACTGACCTCCCTTGTTCGAAGGTTATATGGATACAGTTTGTGTATCAAATAGCTAACTTAAGGCGATGGCCTCATGGAGCTAATAAGCGGACAGCTTTTTTCTTATTTTTATAAGAATGCCATATTAGTATGGCGATAACTATTATTTTCCGGGAACGCTGCCGCTGTTCTCTTTTAGAGAGACTTAGTTATTTTAATATTTCTATTATTGAAAACAAGTGGATGTATTCCACCGAAACTAGGTAAATAAAACCATCGAACAGAGATTGTCGGAAGCGACACCTACTGGCTGGCTACGCTGCATTGAAAAAGGGGCAATACCCCGAAACGCGTCTGTAGCTGCCGGTCAAGTTGTGTGGAGCGACTGACCTCCCTTGTTCGAAGGTTATATGGATACAGTTTGTGTATCAAATAGCTAACTTAAGGCGATGGCCTCATGGAGCTAATAAGCGGACAGCTTTTTTCTTATTTTTATAAGAATGCCATATTAGTATGGCGATAACTATTATTTTCCGGGAACGCTGCCGCTGTTCTCTTTTAGAGAGACTTAGTTATTTTAATATTTCTATTATTGAAAACAAGTGGATGTATTCCACCGAAACTAGGTAAATAAAACCATCGAACAGAGATTGTCGGAAGCGACACCTACTGGCTGGCTACGCTGCATTGAAAAAGGGGCAATACCCCGAAACGCGTCTGTAGCTGCCGGTCAAGTAGTGTGGAGCGACTGACCTCTCTTGTTCGAAGGTTATATGGATACAGTTTGTGTATCAAATAGCTAACTTAAGGCGATGGCCTCATGGAGCTAATAAGCGGACAGCTTTTTTCTTATTTTTATAAGAATGCCATATTAGTATGGCGATAACTATTATTTTATATATATATATAATATTATATATATATATATATATATATATAAAGTAGGTCAGCGTTTTAGCAATGTGTTTCCAAAAAGGAAAACTATAACTGCCATGAAATATGACGGAAAAGTATTTGAACACCTACAATGCTAGAGATAATAGATAAATCGCTCTAAAGTTGTAGTCAAAGCGCATAATTGTATACATGCATACTGACAATTAGACAAAGACACACACAGACACAGACACAGACACACATACATACATACATACACACACATACATATATCGTTCGGCCTTCAGTATGTATGCTCGGCTTATAAGGTGCATTTCTGCATTGTATTTATTGTGCGGCAGCATTTCATCACCGACTACAGAATCATATGTAGCAGATGCCCTCGTCGCGGAGGACATTTAAGTTAAGCTAAGTTAATTTTTTGGCTCAAAAAGCAAAAAGGCAAGGCCATGTAGGGGGACATGAAGTTATGTACAGGGAGGGTGTTCATGCAAAGAGTTCAGGCCATTTCCGGTCAATCGAAACTTTGAACCGAGCGGTCGTCGGAATCTTCACTACCTCGTCCGGCAGCTTATTCAACGGATCCGCAACCCGGACGGAGAAAGCCCCTCTCCTTCGATTGAGATGAAATCGTCGCAGAATTAAAGCCCGTGTTGTTTTTCTCTGCTATATATGCAAAGAGAAAGAGAGAGAGAGAGAGAGAGAGAGAGAGAGAGAGATAAAGAGAGAGAGATAGAAGTGTTTAGTCGAGCAATATATTATGAAGCTGCAAATTATTTTAAAGCTAAATCTATTCAGATTGAAATGAAAACTCCTAAAAACTCACGCAAAAAATACATAGTTAGCTAGTCACCATCTTGCTCTCAAAAAACCATGAATTTCAACAATGATAATATTAATATTTATAAATTCGTTTGGAGTCCAATATAGCGGTTTCCTAAGAAACTGCTAGAAAAGGTGTTCCCTTTATCTTTCTTGGGAATATTACATCAAAGGCAGGTTCTTTCAACTTTGAAGGGGGATTGATAAAATATCTTAGACATTTGCTTCGATATTAATTGAAATATTTCCAACTACTAGCTAATGAAAATAGCTTATCTCTCAACTAATTGATTTTCTGTACGCTAAATGATGAGTATATAATGAAGACAGGGTATTTTCATTTTCATCGACTCTAAAACATCATTATCAGTAATTAAATTTGATGTCTTTGACTGTATAGCAGAAGTGAGGACATGAATACCATGCATTTGTATATTTCATTCGTTTTAATATAATAATATATTACTGCGTAAAGTATACTAGCCATCTCAATATGGTTAACCACTAAGGGTGGGTGTTACTGTAGCTTTTAGCCCCAGGAGATCATCGTCTCCAGCTGGCTTTAGGCACACTTTCTGTGTCCTTATGATATTTGCAAAGGGAAGTCATCCCTCTCTCGTAAACCTAAGTGGTACGCACGGACTGCAGTTTCGAGGTATTTGCCTCTTGTCAACGTACGGTATTACTGGTTCTCCTGCAGTAATACAAAGTAATTAAAAAATCCGTATATTACTATATTTCGGGATGGTTATCTTTTTCTTACCAAATAAAAACGTGCTCTGTATATTTGTTCTTCACTTACCATTTATTATTGTTCTTATTTTTGTTCTTCGTCAGGAAATCTTCCGTCACAAAATATGTGACCACTTCAGCGATTTTCCATCCGTCGCGTCTTCTTGGTAAGAATAAGCATAACCATGCCCAAATATAACAGTTTATGTTTTAACATACGTCCTCACATCAAGTATCTTGCAAACAGATACATGAACGTGAAAATTGTCCATTTTTTATCTTCGATTTCATTCATTGCTTACATCTGGCATCTCAGTTAGAAATAAAGTCAGCCCTGGCCATAATTTCTTTAGAAAATCTGTAGAAATATGCTTAACAAGAGCTCTGCTAACACAGTAGTACACGGTGTTAACTTATAAATATGTTTAATATACTTTGTAGTATATTATGCTTGCGTAACGAAATGCCATGTTTCTATAAGTCATTAAAAATAAAGAATTCATAATTTTTTTACATACTCGGAATGAGGAGTAGAGAGATAGCCAAGAGCAGACAAAGGGTCGTTCTTTATATAACTTGTGCTGTTTTCCATTTGTTTATCTCGTTGTTTGCCTATTGAACTCATTTGCTTTCGTATTTCATATTGTTTACTGTTTGGTGAGGTCCTGTACCCATATATGCATGCGTATATTTGTGTATATATATATATATATTATATATATATATGTGTGTGTGTGTGTGTGTGTGTGTGTGTGAGTGTGTATATGTGTGTGTGTGTGAGTGTGTGTGTGTACATGTATATATTTACAGATATATTTCTATATACAAATATACATATATATATATATTGATTTACAGCTAGCTAGATAGATAGATTACATTTGAGAGAGAGAAAGAGCCAGGCAGACAGCCGGACGGACAGAGAGAGAGAGAGAGAGAGAGAGAGAGAGAGAGAGAGAAGGATGGAGAGAGAGAGTGAGAGAGACAGACAGGCCGACAGAGGGAGAGAGTGTGTGAGAGAGAGACAGAGAGAGAAGGAGTCAGATACATTTATATCATTCGGCGTGAAACCTACCCACCAACCTTCCGTCATGCCTTTGTATTATAACACATTTTGATTTTTCGTTTATTTTTCTTGCGATATCTTTGCAAAAGCCAGCCGTAGTCGTTGTGTCTCGTGTTTGTTACCGATTAAAAGGGACACAAAATCTGGGTCTCTAAATGAAATGCTTCTCCAAATTATAACAAAAACATTCTCTTGGCATTCTTTTTTCCAACAACACAGACTACCCTCAAAATTTTCACCCACTAACCTACTCTTTATCGTTATTATTCTTATAATGTGTTGTTGTCATTATTATCATCATCATCATTATTCTTATCATCATCATTACCATCATCATCATCATCATTATTATTATTGTTGTTGTTATTATTATTATTGTTGTTGTTGCTGTTATTATTATCATTATTATTATTATTATTATTATTATTATTATCATTATTATTATTATTATCATTATTATTATTATTATCATTATTATTATTATTATTATTATTATTATTATTATTATTATTATTATTATTATCATTATTATTATTGTTATCAGTTGTTTACAGTTTGGTTCCCTAAACCCTTACAACATTACACTTTCATCACTGTGTTGATTTATCAATCTTGATGGGAATATGTTTTCCCACTTATCCCACGTTCCCCATCTCTTAAATGTGTTTTCCCCTCTTCACTCCAGTTGCCTTCATCATTCACCCTCCCCCGCCTCCTTTGTTCCTATTATTTGTGCCCCTCCCCTCTGCTTCGCAGCCTCTGCCATTAACCTCGCCTTCTTGCATCTTCTTCCTTTTCGTCATCCCAAAACTTTTGTTTCGGTTATTCATCGCCCACGCATTAAAATATAATTGTACGCATGTTCATTTTTTTTTTTTTCACTTTTTCCCGGTAAGCACCCACCACAAGCTACACCACCCAGCAACACAAATACTTGTCACCCTCTATTCATCTCCAACTAACGTAATTATCCTTGTCATATTTCACTCTCCTCAACCTTATTGGTACTAAATTCATCTAACATCATCACCGTTATCCAAATCACTGCAGATATTAAAAATAAATGATTATGATATATAAACACAAGACAATACAGTAAAGAAGGGAGACCAAGTTAGTAAACTCCACTAGATATAATACGATTGCTAGATCTGGAAGGGTGACAGGCAAAACCGGCTAAGGCTATTACGTTAGCCACCAGCCTACAACAACAACAACAACTACTACTACTACTACTACTACTACTACTACTACTACTACTACTACTACTACTACTACCACTACTACTACTACTACTACTACTCGAATGATAATGAGGAGATGCCGTTCACGGTTGAAAAACCTCTCTCTTCTATATTACAAGTTCAACCTTACTGGATGCAAATTCCGTAATTTTCAATCTCAAGATGTGATTTAAAGTGACATTACTAGCAGTGATTTACTTACTAATTTATTTTCGGCACCAAATTTTAAGTGCTCATCCGCTATATAAAAAAACACCTTTTACCTGCTTGATGCTAACCCGCTTGATGTCGCTAGAATCAAAGAGGAAACATTGAATGATGTGGAAAGAGGCAATAAAAACATCGTGCGTGTTGAAATGTTAAAAGAAAACAATTGACACACCAAGTGTACCGATACGTAAATAGACGTACGAGACTAGACACACCTGAGAAGAAAAGATTATGATAGATGTAACAGTAAAGATAAACAGGGGAGACAACGCATCCTGTAGGTTAGAGTCTGGAGCGTATGAGTGCTGAAAACAGCAATCTTGTTGTTCTTTTTACGATGCAGTCCTAAAGAGGAAGCATGTATATAGTCCAGTACCGTCCCAGAGTGCGAACGGTGTTCCATTATATCCCACTCGAGCCTTGTAGAATATCTGCAGCTTTTTGGGGTGAAACATCTTCTGGTCCTTAAGATAGTGACTATTAATGGGATATTGTCGTATACTTAGCATATACGTATCATGAGATATGCTGAGTATATGTACCGCAAATCCTCGTGTATAATGCGCATTTTTCTCCCAAAATTTAAAGGTCAAAATCCCTAGTGCGTACTATATACGAGGTTAAAAATGACAATTATTTTCTAAGCAATGTCTTAGTCTCTATTTGCTGTCCGGCAATGTTTATTCGGACGCATTTTGTGATGTCGGGCGCGAAGATACCTTAAGCTACACCTGAAAGCAATGAAGTCATAAAAGAATCATCCATAACTTTCAGTAAGCAATATTTATTAAACGTCATTACTGCTATTACTGTTATTTCTTTATTTTCTGCAAACAAAATACACAAAAAAGCTACACGTTTGCATTATGTTATATATACAATAATAATAAAGAACGTTACCGTATACAGTTTCACAAACAAAGGACCTTATATAGACTTCCTTGACTCAAGTTAGAGAAGGGGTGCGTATTATACACAAGGTTTAGGTTTTTTAGAGGTACAGCCCCCTAAAAATCCCCTGCGTATTATACTCAAGGGCGGACTATACTCCAGGATTTACGATATTTGTCTAGCGAAATATTCAGTAAGGCTGAGACCCAACGTTAGAGTGATTTACAAATGATCGAAGCAATCTGATAAAAAACCGATAGAAATAATGAATACATGAATTAATATAATTGTAAAGTACTAAACTATAACTATGGTTAAGAAGAAAAGAGACGGTCACATTATTAATGTTATTAATGTATATTGTAACAATATGAGTATAAGGTAATATATATTAAATGAAAGGCTTGGGAAAAGATTGAGAAACGCAAAAAAAAGAGGAAAAAATTATAATAATAATCATAATGAATAAATCGCAAAAAATGGATTAATGTTCGCATTTACATGTTTTATCAAAGAATGGCTGAAGTAAGAAATATTGAAAGAAAATAGAAAGGATATGGAAGTTTTTATTAGATACGTATATTGAGATCAATAAGTAAATGAAAAACAAAAAAGGTATATACAAATAAAAAAGCAAAACATCAGAAATTGTGAGAGAAAAATAAATAAACCTCTATGGACATGGAAAACGTTAATTTTAACCAACTAGAGAATGATAGAGAAAGTTTTTTGTCAATAAGAAAAAAGAAGAAAGTCTTAAAAAGTGGTATCAGTGTGACGATAGACTAGTAAAAAGAGAAAAATAGTATTTTCCCCTTTCAAAATATAATGAGTGTAGCAAAGCTGAAATGCAGAGATAAATAACACAAAATGAATATGACTAAATTACAGTGGAACAATGACATTGCAATACCAAGATGAGCAAATCAAAATTAAAGAGAAAAATAAAGGATAGATTTTGTTGGTAAATGAGGCTTCAAAGGCTTGTTTTTTTTTGTTGTTATATGTAAAGAAATGACGTTAGCCATGTGTTATATGGTAAGAACGCAAGTAATATTATGTAATGTCATGAATATATGGAACACTGTAAACTCTAACAAATGAACACAAAGGAAAAGAGCTTTGATGTAGCCATTTAATAATGTACGACTTTAAACACATAGACACACACACATAGTTATCTATATTCAATATACAGCAAAACTTTTTTTCTGGTTTACCATAAAAATATACCGCACACACATATACACACAAACAACGCAAATGAGCGAATAGAAATAATTTTGAGTAGTAGCCTGTGGCATGTAGAGGAACATGGACAAATGTAATTATATCAAACACATTACAACATAAATTCTTGTTTTATTAAAATTTACTCTGTCTCTACCTACTGTGTCGAAATTACGAAATATTTGCGAAGAGCTACAAATGAGAAAGGTAAATAATCCGGGAGTCAAGAATTCAACTGTCTACCTGCCATAAACTAAATTGAGAGGCTTGTTTGGAGATAAGTGGATAGTACTGAACACGAGTTTCTGCTACAATAGGCACCATCAGCACGATAACTATCCTAACGTGGCTCCAGTAACTAAGGGACATACACATATACGATAAGACTAGGATACAGCTATGCCCTAGGTATTTTACACAAATTAAGCAAATGTGATGTAACAGAAAAAACTCAGTGTCCAGTGGTATATACATAAACAAAATAGACCAATACAATTATAATACAATGTCCTATAGTATAAATTCTTGCTTTATAATTTTATCTTCTCTGATGTCGATGTCTCTGATGAGATTGTAAGTCTAGCTAATGTTCTGCAGACAAGTCCTCACCTTTGATATAAGAGAAAACTGTTCTACAAGAAGGTATTTCGTATCGTCTTTATTCTCAATTCTTGCAGATGTTCCATATGCTTAATTTTATACTTCTTTTTTGGCATTACATCAAGTTAACCTCCATTTATTCCGTCCAATGCCGTTTAGTCAAATGTTTCTGAGAGATTCTGTGTCATTTTATGTTAACCTTTAAGTAGTTTTTGTGCCTCAGCCATGGTTTTCCTGCGCCTCTTCTACTATCATTGAACTGGCTATACCTAAGGACTTTATAAGTCATCATAACGATTCTGCCCATATAGTATATCTATGAGATAATTCTACTAAGCTGTTCGTAAATATATCTTTCTCTTGCCCTGGCGAAAACATGTTTTGGACTGACTAGATAGGCGCAAGTATCTTTTTCTAAGTCAAAAGAAAATGTTAGAATTCATTATGTGACTCCAGGCAGAAGAGAGAATGAGGATTTCGTAATTTGCTATTTGATAGCAAAGCCAAGCCCTAATCGACGTCTGGCTTCATTATTACTAACGATTCAGAAGAATGATCCCTCTGCCAACCTCTTTCAGCTGAGAAGCACCTATAAAAAGTGTTGTACTGAGTTCAGAAATCTCAATGTTATATTTATGTAGAGCATATTGAGGTTACAGGTCTGAGTCGTTATCTTGGAGGACATTCTATGAGCTAAGGTTCAATATTCCTTATTAGACTTTATGTTACATTTTTGACTACGGTACCAAATGTCCAGAGAGCTGTAGATGGGCAAGTAATATGTAGGACCCTTTTTAACGACCCTCTTCCTTTGCATAGGGAAATCAGTGATGTATTTAAATAGATCTACTTTGGCAGTAAGAGAGAAAACAGGCAGAACGTTTGCTCAACGTTAAGTGCATGAAAGGCCAATAGTGAATACTCGCCACTTTATGGAGCTTCACTTGGAGGCTGCTATAAACATCATTTACCTGTTCATACCGCTTTGGCCCTCTCGCCAGGCAGTATGTGAACATGAGTTTGGTAGAATGGAGAGTAACGGCAGACATGCGGAACTTATGACTGTTAAGTTACCCACAGGAAGGTTATGTCTTCAGGGGTGACACCTGTGTAGGGCCAGGTACAGTTTCCGGAATTTGTGTGTTACTAGAAATGTTGTCAAACAATCAATGAAACACGTATATCAAACTTAACTTATCCGATGTATGTAGCCTTCAGCACTACTGAGAGTCCCACCTGATGATTAAAATCGCAACATATTTTGCAACCTAATGTTCCTTCAACAGATCTCCAGCTAGCTCTAAATGTTTTAATTTGACATAAATATAAAAAATCCAAGGTGAACGCAAATTTACCAGAGTCCTAATATGGCCTAGGAGGCTGAAACATCGATGTCGCTGTCAATAAAACTATTCATATTAAAGATGTATGTATGTACCTATCTACCTGTCTGTCTGTCTGTCTTTGTGTCTGCCTGCTCTGTCTACCCACTTACCTGCCTACCTACCTACCTACCTACCTACCTACCTACCTACCTACATACCTACATGGCAACTTGTCTACCTACATGCCTGTCTACATACCTGTCTGCCTACCATCATGTTTGTTTGTTCGTCTTCCTCTCTCTCTCTCTCTCTGTCTATATATATATATATATATATATAAAATATTATTAGAGACAAAACCACTATTTTGCAAAACAAACAAGGAAAGACTTAATCAATACATAAAATTTTAATAAATAGTCAAAAAAACCGCCACTACAATCGTTTCTTGTCTTGATCGACAATCTTCAGGTGGACTTCCAATCTAAAAATCAATATTTTAAAATATAAAAATAATAATTTTAAAATAATTAAAGTATAAATGAAAAAATATAAGTATATAATCCATATATAACCTATCTATAATCCATATATAATCAATATATAAACAATATATAAACTAAAAAAACCTATCAACAATTAAATATAAAATATAAAATATAATATAAAATATAAAATATAAAACAAAACAAAAAAAAATAATAATATAATAATAAACTATATATACACCCATACACATATACCTAATATATATAACCATATCTAACTACATACACTAAATCACACACCTATATATATATCCCTATACATACACATAAAAATGTCTAGGCAACTATAAATAAATAAAATAGCTAAATACTTCAACACAATACTTATTCATACTCCCACACACACACACATACAACCCACATTCACGCTCTAGAAAACGGACATCACTCAAAACTATGAACGGAGAAATGGAATAAATGGAATTAAAAATTATATTCACTTGGTAAAACGAACACTACTTAAAAATTATGAATGAAACAATGCAATAAAACAACAGATATCGCAAATAGACACAAATTACTACGAATTCCTTATCAAACCTACCATGATAAACCAAAACTCATAAAAACATATAATGATAAAATCTCCCTTTACTAAACTCTATAACAAACCTATATAGCAATTCCCCTAACCTAAACATTCACACACAAATACACACACGTAAACCACACACCCACAACATATACAAATACCCACACCACTTACACATACCAATACATACATATAAACCTCAACATATACTCCAAAAACCCACTCAACCCCACACAGACAAATAAACACAAAAATTATGAATGGATTCTTTTATAAAACTACCATGATAAGCTAAAACTCACAAAACAGAAATGATAAAACCTCCCTTTACTAAACAATAAAACATACTTATATAGCAATTCCTTTAACCTATACATTCACACACAAAACCACACGTAAACCACACACCCATAACAAATACAAACTCCCACCCCACTCACACACACCCACAAGTACATATAAGCCTCAACATATACACCAAACAAAATTACTTTACCAAGGAACTTAACATATGTATAAAAAGTATAACCGCTCTGGAAACGAACATCTCTAAATTAATGAATGGAGAAATGGAATAAATGGAATTAAAAATAAAATTCACGTGGCAAAACGAACACCACTCAAATTATGAATGAAACAATATAATAAAACAACCAACATCGAAAATAGGCAAA
>NC_043006.1:47165813-47178313 GCF_006345805.1 Octopus sinensis
TCACTGAGAACTGCTGATACAGTTAGCACCTGGTAAGATAGAATCATTTTGCTACTTCAGAACCTGCCTCTAGCAACTTCAACAGTGGGCGGAATTCCTTAGAAGAAACAAAAGCGTGTTGTACTTCCTGCTTTCTACCCTAAAAGCATCTTATTGAAGAAATAATTCATCGTCAACCTCTTCTGCAAGATGCGGACAATTTATGTTTTATTTGTAAATTTTTTTTTTTCGCTTCTTCTGAATATGTTTTTGTGTAAAATTCCTTACATTCAACAGGTATAAGAAGCAATTTGTCTTCCTCAGAGTAGCAGCAGCGGCAGCATCGGCGGCAAGAGAAATACAGTAATACCTCGCAGTACGAGTTTAATTCGTTCCATCACCGAGCTCGTCTTACGATTTATTCGTTTTACAACTCAATTTTTTCCCCATTGAATTTAAGTAAAATATGATTAATCCGTTCCAGCCTCGCAAAAGCAAGCAAAAATAATTTTTTATGGGTTTTTACACAGAAAGGGTGGCGTTAGGAGTAAAATGACAATTATAAAAAAGAGAATGCAAAAGAAATATGTAAACTAATTTTATTACCTGAATTACCTAAAAGATTTGTGTGCTCGTACTGCAGATTTTCGCACGTGCTTCAGAAACAAAATTCGACGATCTCGGCTCGTACAGCAAATTATTCGTACAATGGTGCATTCGTACAGCGAGATTCTACAGTAGATATAATAGTAGTAGTAGTAATAGTAAGAAATTATTGAAGTAGAGAAATTAAATACGCTAGAGATAAATGCAAAAACTAACGTAATAAACAAATAAATGGCTGAAGAAAAGCAGATACCCCCGCCTATTTCGCCCCAAATAACATATTAGACAGGCTTTTTGCTGTCCGCCTCTTTTCTAATTAGATCTCCAAATAGTTTGCATCGTTATACTTACTTCTTCACCGTTGATGGTTTGGACACGCTTCAAAGCTTTCACTTCTAACCGATACACCGTTCTGATTTTCCAGTCAATAGCTTATAGTTAAAATATTTCTAGCGAAACTACAAAATCAATGCTTGTGTTTAAGAGAAATCAGCATTGTATATCTCAAATTTATTATACATGTGACATAGTAGATCCTTTGCATTCAACATATCCCTAATATATATGAATATTTCACTGCTTAATAAAAGTACGGTGGACCTTTCTTTGGTTGCTCGATTTCCAACAAAATTAACGAAATCACCCTGTTTCTATATTACACCGTTTTAAACGATGAACGTGAGAAATAAAAGTTAGCAGTTAATACAATATGACACCAACGTATTCGTTCAACTCGTAGTCGAATCTGTTGTCACCTACTGACAAGTCACAGGTTTAATGAGCATAATATGCTCTACAGATTCACTGTCTAACTCAGCAAGACGCATTAGAACAATGTGTAGGAAATACCATAAACACTTAAAAGTACCTCTTTACCCTTTACTCTCTTTTACTTGTTTCAGTCATTTGACTGCGGCTATGGTGGAGCACCGCCTTTAGTCGAGCAAATCGACCCCGGGACTTATTCTTTGTAAGCCCAGTAATTATTCTATCGGCCTCTTATGCCGAACCACTAAGTTACAGGGACGTAAACACACCAGCATCGGTTGTCAAGCACAGGGGGACAAACACAGACACACAAAAATATACACATGTGTGTATATATATATATATATATATATATATATACATATATACGACAGGCTTCTTTCAGTTTCCGTCTACCAAATCCACTCACAAGGCATTGGTCGGCACAGGGCTATATATAGCAGAAGACACTTGCCCAAGATGCCATGCAGTGGGACTGAACCCGAAACCATGTGGTTAGTAAGCAAGCTACTTACCACACAGCCACTCCTGCGCCTACAATAGAAATGCAAAATGACTGACAGTACCAAGACTCACATTTCAAAAATTCTCCGTCATATAGAAAAGAAAAAGAGATATAATAATAAACGACAGTTTTTGCAACATTATTCCTGCATCTGGTGTCGCGGTAGTGTCTCAAATAAAAATGTTAGAAAATATAATGTTTGTAGTCTATTGTACTAATTGTGGCACAGGGCCAGGAATTTCGAGATAAAGTGAAAGTTGATGATATCATCATGTCTTCAACTGTTATTTTATCGATATCAAAAAGATAAAAGCAAAGTCGACCGCTAGGGACATTTCACCTTAGAACGTAAAGCACCGGAAGAAATGCCGATACGCAGTTTCTCCGGTGAAGTATCAATCGTAGCATTTCAGTGCCTTTATTATTATAATCTTTTTTATTACATGCATAAGGCTTGAAAATTCCGGAATGTGTACTAATCGATTACATCGACTCCAGTTCTCAACTGGTATTCTTTCATCGGCCCCGAATGAATGAAAAGTAAAGTCAACCGCGGCAGAATTCGATCGCAATGTAAGGACAGACCAAATGCCTCTGCGCATTTTGACCGGCACAGTAACGATTCTGCCAGCTCTCCATATTCCCTTATGACGATGATGATGATGATAATTATAATAATAATAATAATAATAATAATAATAATAATAATAAATGCCCTGATGCAGTACCAGGCAGTGGCTCTCATGGCTTCTGATCTTAACTTATTAGAAGTGTTATCATGTACATTGTTTTGTCTTGGTATAAAAGATGGGCTACAGCAAATATTCTGCTCAATACCACAGATTTGCTTGTCAGTTGTTTGACCATAACCAGTTGAGCATGTCCCTTAGTGGCTGACGATATGTGCATCTCTGATCACGAGCAGAAGTAGTGGGGAAGCATCATAGCCATGTGTTGAGAAGGATTCTTTGGGGTTTGAATAATTCACCTCTGGAAACATGGGTGTTTCGTTCAACGTCCTTAAACAACCCTTATTCAGGGACCTTTTGAGCGGGATGGGTTACTCGATCTGAAGAAAATTCTAACTGGGCTCCACCTGCAAGGTCATGTGCTGTTTATCTTGATATGAGATCACCATGTCGCGCACATATGGTTGTGATGCATGTGCCTGGTGTACCCTTATCAGACGGGTAGTCATGATGGGTATACTGGGCTTCGTATATTTTACCCCAGTGTCACTTTGATGGCATGCTCTGCTCACTCACTCAATAATAATAATAATAATAATAACCCTTTCTAGTATCGGTACAAAGCTTGAAATATAGGGGAATGGGCCACTCAATTATGCAAAGACCCCAGTGCTCTACTAGTAATAATTTCATCGCCTCGAAAGTATAAGATGAAAGAAAAGTCAGCTTCGTGACAATTAGAACTGAGAACATTAAAGCAGGCGAAATGTCGTTAAGCATACTCTCCAGTGTGCCAGCGGTTCTACTAGCAAGCAAACCTCAATAATAATAATAATAATAATAATAATAATAATAATAATAATAATAATATAATAACAATAATAATAATAATAGTAACAACAACAACAACTACTACAACAACAACATAAACAACAACAACAACAACAACAACAACAACAACAACAACAACAACAACAATAATAATAATAATAATAATAATAATAATAATAATAATAATAACCAGAATGTGGAATCTAAAAACAGAAACAATCCCTATCATAGTAGGTGCATTAGGCATGATAAAAAAGATATTCAGACAAATACATAACAAAAACACCAGGACTTACAAACACATATAACATACAGAAAATTGCACTACTAGGCACTGCACACATCCTACGCAGAACACTTTCCATACAATAACCATCAGAGCATCACAACAAACCCAAGGCACATAGAGCTACGCTCGGTAGTGAAGTGAAAGCACGCTATAAAAATAAAACTACTGAATGATAATAATAATAATAATAATAATAATAATAATAATAATAATAATAATAATAATAATAATAATAATGATAATAACAATAGTAGTAGTAGCAGTAGTAGTAGTAGTAGTAGTAGTAGTAGTAGTAGTAGTAGTAGTAGTAGTAGTAGTAATAACAGATGCACTACCTACAATAACACTCATGGCATTTGTTCTTAAATGATTGGAAGTGTTTGTCTTGGAATAAAAAATCGGCTACAGCAAATATTCTGCTCAATACCACAAATTTGCTTGTCAGTTGTTTGACCATAACCAGTTGAGAGTGTCCCTTAGTGGCTGACGTTATGTGCATCTCTGATCACAAGTAGTGGGGAGCATCATAGCCGTGTGTTGAAAGGAATTCTTAGAGGTTTGGATAATTCACCTTTGGAAACAGGGGTGGTTCTTTCAACATCCTTAAACAAACTTTATTCAGGGACCTTTTGAGCGGGATGAGCTACTCGACCAAAAGAATATTCTAACTGGGTCCCACCTGCAAGGTCATGCGCTGTTTATCTTGATATGAGATCACCATGGCACGCACATATGGCTGTGATGCATATGCCTGGTGTATCCTTATCAGACGGGTAGTCATGGTGGGTATATTGGGCTTCGTATATTTTACCCCAGTGTCACTTTGATGGCATGCACTGCTCTCTCACTCAATAATAATAATAATAATAATAATAATAATAATAATAATAATAATAATAATAATAATAATGATAATAATAAGTCATTGCACCATCTTAAAAAAATGCATCATTATAAATATCGAATCCACTTTGAACAAAAGGAGCTCTTTTCTCACCTGGAACGATTTCCCCCCTAAAACTAATTCATTGAAACTAAAGCTGAATAAGCTAAAAATCAATTTTATTTTTTTTAAATGTGGGAGGTTAATGTGAAACACTTGCGAATCGCCACGAGTTAAACTATTCACAACTATTAGTGTATAAACTAAACAATCTTGTAAAGAAATAGACAACAAAATATAGCTGAGCAGTTCTGAACAATTGGGTGACATTTTTGTTTTTACTATAGTTTTTAAAGTCACGTTCTCAGCAGGTATGAGCGTGTCTATTCTACAACGAAGCATATTTACATCCTACTAAGTTGCATGTCACATTGACTTCTTGGATGTTTAAGATTTTATTTGTATATTACATCCGTTGTTATTTTTATTGTAGCATTGTTATATTTCTGGTGGCATTATAGGTACTATGATATTATGCATGTATTAATTTCTGATTAAAGTGCATAAGATGTAAGTTACTTTGCTTTCTACATTACATGAAGATATATTTTCATGAAAGTGAGACTTTATGCACAAACACACATACAGAGACACGAACACGCGCACATTCACAATTTACATTCCCAGGAAATAGGGTTTCTCACTATAGTTCAAATGGTTTTTAGTTATTACTAAACCCAAAGGCATTAATTGAATACTGTAAAAAGAGGCATGAATTGATTACAATGAAACTTTTGAGAGTGCTCACTGCATGAAAATTCTGAAAAATTAGTAACAATAGCAAACAGTTACCCAACGTGAGTCATCAGTAAAAATATATTAATTATTATATTGATTAGGAGGATCGGAGGACTGACTGCTTTCTTAGAACATCAGAAAATATCTGCAGAATATTTTCTGGTTCTATATGTTGTGGGCTTAAAAAACTTCGAAATAAATTTTGCCAATTTTTTTTTTTTTCGGGGTCGAAGTACATGTCAGCTTATATGGCCAATGGAATCTGCTAACCCACCCCTTTCAAAAGTACAGGCATTGAGCCTAAATTAGAAATCATTGTATCGATTCCATTAAAAAGATAGAATTATTAAACAGGAAATCAATTCCTGTTAGAAGAAATTTTCAAGAGGAACAAATCTGTATTTACACTTCTACTTATCACCAATCTTCAGAAGCATGTCAAGTTAGAATAAAAGTTACTGAGTGCGATAATAATTTTCAGCCTCTGAAATCAGACGGTGAGTTGTAGGCGACAAGCTGCTTATATCTTATAATTTCAGTATGGACTTAAGTCGTTAAATGACAATGGAGAAAAGTCGTAAATTATGAATGAATATTAATATGAGATACAATGTAGTATATTGTACAAAATCCAAATTGCATGACCGTAAATAAAAACATTAATTCCTTTTTTTATTAGATGATCTTATATGGGGTAATCAGACTTGTCAGAGATTCAAAAATAAACTAGAAATTAACAAACTGTGCCACGCAGCAAATATATATCAAAACTAGATATGGGAAGTATGAGATTTCAGAAAGGCGTTAGACTAGCATTTATATAATATTCGCAGGTCATAGCTATCATTGCGTTGGTCAGTAACTGATTGTTACAACCGTGTAGCTATTTCAAATAGCCTTTTAATTTTCTATAGGCATAGTGTCTTCTTTCTGTTTTTATTTTGCTTTGTTCATGCGAATATTTATCGTTGTCCATCATATGCCAGATGCAAGTATATTATGGGTTGTTGGAATGGATTCCATGCTTCGTGTAGGACGGTTGGTTACAAACTCAGAGAGCTATACCGAACATAATTCCGCTTCTTTCGGGGGGGGGAGAAATGGTTGTATATTTTTGCCAGGACAATATAGATGCATATATATATTTTTTTTTTTCTATCAGAATTTCGAGAGATCTTTATTTTCTATCATTGTATATTTGATTCACACTTGTCTGCACAGTTTTAAATATTCGCATGTGAGTAGCTTTCACGAAGTATTCAAGTATACGATTTTCTTTGAGACTACTCTGGCTGCTATGTATATATTAGTTGATTTATCCTAGGTGATATCGATGCGCACATTTGTTTCCAGAACATCTATGATTGTAAAGTTTGCATGATTATATTTTTTTGTTATTACGCTGCTACTTTATAGTTAGGTTTTTATCTTTGGAATGCTTTATCATTGATACATAAACATAGGTACATATATCGATTTTAATTCTTTTTACGATTTTCTACAACCAGATTATTGACATATTGCACATTTCCACCTTTATAACGTTCTACTATTAATATGTTTTCTGGTGTTCACTGGCTTTCATATTTCTGGTTCAAATTCGACCTTTCTTGCTCAATATCCAGTAGATAAACTGGGGTTTGATTTTGATGCATATTGTACTGTCTGTAGTTCAACTTTCCTATATTCGTGACATAAGTACTGAAGATTTATATATTTTTTTATTTTCGTCGTTTCTATTTAAGATACGCATTCTTTCGCTTGTTATACTATTCCCTAGAGTGTATTTTCTTAATGTGTCCTTTATTTCACGTGTTCTATTTCTATATCTGTTTATTCTTATTCTGTTGGGATCTAAAGTCACTTGCGGAACAATTTTATTTCTCAGCAGACATTATTACGTACATGTATGTTGTTATAGTTTCATTTTCGATGTAGAAATAGCTGTAAAATTTGCATGTTGTATAATGACGGACGGACTGACTGATTCACAAGTAAACTGGCTGTGGTAAGAAGCTTTCTTCCCAACCACATAGCTCCGGATTCAGTCACACACCGTGGCACCTCAGGCAAGTGTCTTCAACCATAGCCTCGGACCGAACAAAGCCTTGTGATGAGTCGATTTAGTAGACAGAAACTGTCCGTCGTGTATATATACGTATGTATGTATGTATGTATGTATGTATGTATGTATGTATGTATGTATGTATGTATGTATGTATGTATGTATATATATATATATATATATATATATATATATATTATATATATATATATTATATATATATATATATATATATATACTTTATTTAAAAGTAGCAGAAATATAACAAAAGCTGTTACTCAAAGTTTCACATTCCCGTTCATATGTATATATATGTTGTGCGTGTGTTTGTGTGCTTGTGTGTGCATGTGTGTCTATGTTTGTCCTCCAACCATCGCTTGACAACCGATGTTTGTGTTTTTATGTCCCCGTAACTTAGCGGTTCTGCAAAAACGACCGATAGAATAAGTGTTAGGCCTACAACTTCATTCAATCTTGTGCTTCTGTGACTTTAGAAGGTTGTTTGCCATCTTGTAAAAATCTTTTTAAAAAGACACACGCATTCACTCATACATACACACACACAAGGCGAGCGTACACATAGGCGCATGCACACACACAAGCACATACACACACTGTAGAAACCATTATTATTGGGAGAATATTATATGCCCTCTAAACTGCTCATATAGTAGTTATCTTCTTGAGTTTTTCGAACAAATCTAATACAATTTTCCTATACGCTACATTTGGCTTGCAACATAGTTATCAGTTATGTAGAAACCTATCTTAGAATCCCTGAGACACGATTTCCAATGGCTGACTAGAGGTGGGAGGACTTTCACCAATGTAGTAGGAGGTGGGGTGAAAGCTCTGATAAGGAGGTGAGAGGTGTAACGGCTTGATAGAGAGAATGGGACAGCGGCCGTTGACATTGAATCTCAAAAGCCAGTTTATAGTTTTGCTAGATTGGCATTTGAAACACAATATTTCTCTTAATTTTTACGGAAATTTAGGATAAAATTATTTTCTGTAACTTATAATGTCATCATATTTACCAAATATTAATATACGAGAAGATGCTGACAATTTCCTGGCTTTGGGTAAAATAAAATACAAGAAGATCAATTAATTATCATTTTATTCAACATGTTCCCTTCTCAGAGTTACACAATCAGTTTTTCTAAGCCCTCTAAATGAACTTAAAATGTTGTGCTTCCAAACTGGTTTTTCTCGACACCCTTATAATATATATATTACATGCTCACACATACATGTCTATACATATATTTATATGAGGGTGTGCTGCAATTTCCCTGCTTTGGATAAAATAAAGGTTCAGTTAATTATGACTTTATCCACATGTTCACCTCACAGAATCACACACTTAACAGGCCCTTCAGTTCTTGTGTTTTTTGTATGTTATGTTTGATTATGTTTTTAAAATTGGTAGTTGAACTAAAACTAATTTTTAAAAACATAATCAAACATAACATACAAGAAACACCACAAACAAACAGCTGTTCATGCAGGAATAAAGAATTGTGCCCGCTAAATGGAGCTTGCATGTCCAAGACCATCATATATGAAGCTACCGTAAACTCTATAACCACTAAAGACACCGTTTCGACGAAGAAATACGTGGGCCTTACAGAGGGTAATTTCAAGGCCAGGTTCAATAACCACACTTTGAGCTTTAGGCACTGGAACAAAAGAAAAGCGACACAATTATCTAATCATATTTGGTCTTTAAGAGATAAAGGTGTCGATTATAACATACAATGGAAGATTTTGGCCAGATGTAAGCCCTATACCAACGGCAGCGGAAGGTGCGGTCTATGCGACATGGAGAGATGGCTTATCTGGAAAAGCAGCTTAGACCCTACTACATGTCTAAATACAAGGACAGAACTTTTCGGATCATGCCCACATGTGACTAAATTTCTGTTACGTTTTTCGTCCCCTAAAGAAAACAGATAGAACATGCTTTCTATGTTATGTCCCAAGAAGATTTTATATATTTTTATATATTTTTATATATTTTTTATGTATTTTTATATAATTTTTATGACGAAAAATGCGAGCGAAGTACGCAGACAAGCAGAGTTATAACACAGTAATTTCCCTTTATTTAACGGTATTTCCTCTATTTACATAATATTGAGGTCTCTTTCTTTCTTTTGTTATCTTACCGTTTTATCAATATATATATAATATATATATATATATATATATATATATATATATATATATATATATATATATATTTAGACGAGGTCGTGTTGAAAATACTTTTGGCTTTCGGTGAAAGTAAATACAGGAGGATCAGTGAATCAGCTAAGTAATGACTTTATTACACTTGTTCCCCTCTCAGATACACACACTTAATGCAGAGACCCATCAGTTTATCTAAACCCTTTAAAAGAACGTGGAAAGTTGGGCCTCAAACCAAGCGTTTCGCGATACCCTTAAAGCCAGTCATTTTACAAAACTCCATTGTATTTATTCTGGTGAAGCACAATTTGGTACTCTGTAAATTTATGCATGTTATGTATTAAACTCTGTGTACGTATGCCTTTCATTTATAGTGCGTATGTATTGGGTTCAGTTAAACACGTGTTTGTTTCGTGTAGTTACACGTGACCAGCAGCCGAAAAATTAATACGAACGTTAGCCATACTGTACAACTGATAATAGCAATTAATTGAAATAAAGATATTGATGCGACACTTCAGCAGATTTCTTTGAATATTTTTGTCTTTTGTTTCGAATGTATCTCGTTTAATCTCATCTCTGTATGATTTACAGGGTTCTGAAGTAGTAATATCACTTGGAATTCATTAGCGATTTGACATCATCATGATCATCATGATCACTATCATCGTCATAGGTGGCGTATACACCAATATTCTTTGTCATCGTCGTCGAACCCGTCGTTATCGTCATCACCAGCATCATTGCCGACTTCGTTGTCGTTTGTCGCCGTCGTCATCCTCATCAACGACATCATCATTATCGCTGATATTGAACTATCTGAATGAATGCAGTGATATGACTAGATCGATGTTTCTCGAAGCGGGAGCCAACCTCTCAGCAGTAAGTTAGTAGTAGTAGTAGTAGTAGTAGTAGTAGTAGTAGTAGTAGTAGTAGTAAGGGAAAATAAGAAGATGATGATGATTAGCTTCATGGGTCAAGAAAAAGACACGTGAAGATAGTAAAGATCCCTACGTAGGTCCACATTTCTGGTTGATCTATTCATGCCAGGCAAACAACTGGCATTTTTTTTTTTTGACACGCGAATCTCTTTCGAACACTTTTTATATTATAGGACCTCCTAAGAATATGCCGATACAACCCATACGAAACCTGCAACTCGTTTGTGAAGCATAGGGTGAGAGCAACAGAATTTCGAAGAGGATCTAGGAAGGAACAAACGTTAATGATTGGGAATCGCAATGTAATTCTTACGAATAAAAATCAGAAAGTTGTGAAAAAGGTCAAACACGACATTTTAGTTGACTCGTGTATGCCACATGAGATACAGAGTGATTATCCCTAGTTTAAAAAGTGTGACAGGAGAGTGTTCTGATTATACAGGTATCACCTTGTTCAAACCTTCCGGGTAAAGTCTTCGACAAATGTCTGGAAAATAGAATTTGGAAACTTCTCGGGCGCAATCAAGCTGAAGAACACCGTGGCTGCACTGTCAACGCTAGCACAACCGACTAGATATTCATCCTATTGCAGATATTCGAGAGTTAATGAGAATATTGCCATGATGTGTAGGCATTCTTTATAGACCTAGAAAAGGCATATGACAGCGTGTTACGGAACATGCAATGGAATGTTTCGCAAGAGTTTAGGATTAATGGGCAACTTCAGGTTATCGTGAAGTCCCTATATGAATACACAGAATATTTGTGTTCAAGTAAATGGTGCTAAGTTCAAATACTTCAAGTTGGGTGTTGGACTTTGGAAAGGTTGCGTATTTTCATAT
This sequence comes from Octopus sinensis, assembly GCF_006345805.1. NCBI lineage: Eukaryota > Metazoa > Mollusca > Cephalopoda > Octopoda > Octopodidae > Octopus > Octopus sinensis. The sequence continues at coordinate 47,177,203 of NC_043006.1, forward strand.
CTCCTTTACATAATTGTCAAAATATGCGAATCCGTTGTGGAAGTGGGTATCATAATCAATATGTTTATGATCGGTCGATTGAAATATTTGCAGATGATATGGTACTTCTTCGCACATCAGAAAGAGCTCTCATACGAGCACTGATTGTGTTTGCTGCCATATATTGTAAGGTAAGAATGAAAATTTAGTGTTTCAAGGACTGAGATATTGGACTTCTTTAAAAAGTCTTTCCGGTGACCACTTTAGGTTAGTAACTTATAAGCATACAGCATTTCATTATGCAAACATAATATGCTATCAAATGTATCGAATGTTTTTAGAAGCCAATACCGGTTACTTTTGTGTTAGCAGCACACTTAATTCACGAGTTAAGATCATTTCAATAATAATTTTTGTTGCGTAACTGATTTCGTTACGTCGTAACAAAATCAGCGCTTGCAATAATTTGTATAGAAATTTCTATAGAAAATCTATAGAGGTGACTTTCACTGTAGGTTAGCGAAACATCACTAGCAATAGTAGAGAAGATTAAGTATCTCGGGCCGTGTTTGCGAGTAAAGGCAAGTTGAATTGGATGCTAGAATCACAGGTGCTGGTACCGTAATGCTCTAAGTCCAGCATTCGATCTTCAGAAAGAGTTTAGTAAAAAAGGCAAACAATGTCTTTAATTCGGTTTCCATGCGTATCCTCATATATAGTTAAAAATGTTAGGCAAGAATCGAAAACTGTACGATCGGTTAAATACGGGAGCTGGCAAGTAAATACCATTTTCGAAGTGACGTTTCAATTGCGTTCTCTATTACAGAAACCAACCTAAACTCATATAACTTAGAGCCATAAAGGGCAGTCCGTTGCTTAGAGTTGATGTTGTAAAAACTCCCTATTCAAAATTCATTACATAAATTTCTTGATATAAACGAATTAGGGACATGTATGAACTGCTAAATGTATATTTATAATATCACCCACTTCCTTTCTCATTCATATGTTGTGGCGGAGAAAAACAAACGAGTATTCTTATAGTAGAAGTTAAGATACACGACGCTCACTTTGCTACTTCCTTTCTCTCTCATTGCTATTATTTTCTCTCACTCCCTCTCAGTCATGGCTA